>NC_030429.2:2697139-2842485 GCF_001660625.3 Ictalurus punctatus
ACCCTTATATAATTTAACTGACGAGTTTGGAGCTGGTGATCATATTGTAGAATTTTGTTCAGGCGGACCAAAAACATACGACTACCGCACTGCGAAGGGTAAGGTATGCATGAAAGCCAAAGGTGTCATGCTCAACGCAGTAAATTCAAAAGCCATTAGATTAGACATCCTGATTGGACTTGTCGATCACTACGTTGTGGGGGCGGATAATAGTCATCATATACTGACATACACAGATACCATCGTACGTAATAAACAATTCACACTACACAACAGGTCAGTTGTAAAAAAAAGTTTAACGTTGTGTACAACAAACACGTACTGCTCCCAGATTTCACAACGATCCCATATGGCTTCTGACAATATTTTTGAACATAGGGGTGTGAGAGACACAGGAGGTTTGATTTCAGATTACATCACCCTTTTTCATTTGCGATAAGCAGACCTTCAAACTCGGAAGTCATATTTTGTAAAAATGTTACAAAATGCTGTACATTTGACTTCTGAAAAAAATTAAAAAATATTGTGGATATTTGATTGGCACTTCTTGTATGATGAATCGTTAAATGTACAAAATAAAATTTGTTGAAGGATTACTACAGACTCTGAATGATGATGCTCTGTTTTTGGCCAACACGGTTAATTTGTTAATCCTCGATGATCTGATGAAAGAGGCCAGCGGGAGCAACGAGGTGGAGAAGGTCTTTATCTAATATGTACATCATACAAATCTTAGTGCTATTTATATTGTACAGAATTTATTTTGACAAGGGAAAGCCAGTAGGACCATCAGTTTAAACACAAATGATCTAATGTTTAAAAACCCCCGAGATGCTAGTCAAGTCAGTGTTCTAGGAAGACAAATGTATCCCAGCAACACAATTTTTTTTTTAAATGGAATGTTATCAAGACGCAACCAGCAAGCCTTTCGGGTATCTGCTGATTGATTTGATTTATAAAACACAAACTCCTGAACACTATCGGCTCAGAACAGATTTACTTGCGCCACACCCTGTGGTATATCTCCAGAAAAGAAGAGAGCGAAATGTCTCAGACTTTGTAGAAACCTGCCGCTTTTAAAAATATTATTAAAAGCGTCACCCAAACAAAGACGGATTATTTTACAAACTGCCAAAGACGAGCTCATTGCGAAATTGTGACGTAGCTCTTAATGTTCTCTACGGCAATATACCTCTCACATCTCAACAATACCGGAAGCTCAGAAAAAGGAAAAGCCTAATCAAATTTGTGGATAAGACTGCTGGTGTTTAAAGAAAGAGACGTGTAATAAATCAACAGGGGGGCTTTCTTCTACCGCTCTTAAGCGTGGCTATTCCTTTCAGCTCCAGCCTGATTGCTTCTAGATAACAGAGGAAATGGAGTACGCAGAGAAAATGTTTTTAGTCCCGCAGCACCAGTTGGACAAACTAAAGCCCGGGACAGCACGCGAATCTATTCAGCAAATCGTGGAGAATGATTTGGACATTGCTATAAGAAATATCTTGCACCACTCTGACTTGGACAGTTCTGAAAAAGCGAACCTGTACACAAACGTTTTACAGCGCTTTTTAACACTCGCTAGACAAGGGGACCGTGAAAGCAGCACATTAACATTGACACCTATGCAGACTGAGCATCCTGAACAGGAAAAGCCGTCTGCGCCGCCCGGCGTAAACCACCACGACGGTTTAGATAACGTAGCGGCGGATATTTTGAAGAATATTCCACAGAGGAGTGTAAAAAAAGCTCGCTACATTTGAGATAAAATGTCTAAAATGAAAGATGTCACATCTTGGGACGATTCAGGAGAGTTTGTATTTAACGGTAGAACTATTCACGGCTCACAGATGCTCGATTTAGTTAAAGGCATCACGGCTCCGCAAAAGATTTCTGATGCCCGAAGACCTGTCGGCTGGCTCGAATTTCTGGAGGCTTTTGCTACTTTAAACATACCATACTCAACGGTGCCAAACCATTCTGTCAGACACGCAATTAACTCTTTCAAAACCACATCGACTTTGCCTATAACCAGCTCATCTAAGAAGCGTAAAAAACAGAAAATACTTCCGAGCACACCATCAGCACAATCAAATTATTCAGATGGCCCTGTATTCAAATCACCCAGTCTTGACACGAGTCAGTGGCTACGTTTTTAATCCACGAGTTTTCTATTGTTTATGATCTTGTTGTTATCTGTATGTGGTGTATGTATAACAATAATAATGATGATGATAATGAGAATAATAATAATAATAATAATAATAATAATAATAGTGTCAAAAGAAGAATTCTCTTTTCTTTGTTTTTATTGAAAAAAATCTTGTTAGACATAAACATTTCATCTGTCTGAACACAACGAATAACTTTGAAAACATTTCTATTACAAAGACCTTTTGTAGTTTTAGTTTTTTCATAAATGCTGACACCATCTTGTCATTTTTAATAAAATCGCCGGTATACATCTTCAGCCCACGGTCATAATCATGCCCCTTCACCATGTGATAGAGAAGAAGCACACAATGCTGCCCGCAGGTCTCTGCCGAAAAATCTTGGACTTGTACTGCTGAATGTTGAATCACTCTAGAATTGGGTTTAGAAAGTTTTTGATATTCTTTGAGAAACGATTGTCGTCTGATTTATTACCAAAGCTGTCAAAAAAACAACCCACGCCGACCTCGTTTATGTAGATGGATAGCCAGTGTTCACCCGGGAGTCCTGAAGGATGCGTGTTGATTATCACCATGGATGGTCATTTTCTTAAGGGGGCTTTTGGTAGGTGGTCACACGGGAGTACGCAGAGAAAATGGGTGTTACACGAGATCTTATTCATTATAGCCATAAACTGGATGGTGTCCATTTTGCCTATTAATAGTAATCAACCAGGATCTGTCTGCGATTTGACACTTCGATGATGCTGTCAAATATGGCATAAACAATCAAGTTGATCGTTCGGGGTAGAGGCTGTCTAAAACGTGCTTCTAGCCTAATGTTCCCAGACTTGATAAGCGACACGTGTTGACTGCAGTCTTCGTCCGGCGTGAGGTTAAACGCATAAAGGGTATACCCATGCAGAAAATTCTCCCTATCAATAGCTAGAGAGTGATTTTTAAGATGCTTTCCAGAAGCCAGCGCTAACTGGTAAAGTTAGTGGCAGAGCCACTTCCATATTCAGGCTGCAGAGGTTTAGCGGGGTGCTGTTGGCCGTCCAGATAAACTGCCAAAAATTCTAGGTCATAGTTTTTAAAGGCGAATGGATTTTTATTATACGAGCCAGTAAACGAGTCATTATCTACCATAGCCAGAACAACGGATTTTGGTAGACTTCCTAAGAACAAGTTTTCTTGATTACAAACACGTGAGCCTACAGGGATTGAGAAGTTTTTCACACATACTCTGTCGATGGGGTATTTGGCTGGCGTCCAGAGCAATGCTTGTACGTGCCCCAATCTCACACCTGGTGAAACCGACACTTTTTTCACAAACAGTGAAGCTGACACGATGTTTAGTTTATAGGCCACAGCATCGCTCCTCATCAAACAGAATTCATCTTTTGCCCTCGTCATGCGAATTTTAATGTCCACACCGTTAAGCATTAGTTTTTCTTGAAAGAATATGTCACTGTGAATGGGGGCCAGTAGTTCAACAACGTTGCTGGCGTTGGTAAATGCAGCTCGTTTGGTCAAACCTCTATTACCACCAGCGGGGTCCGTTACGTCCATGTGACCAGCGGTGTCTTTGTAAAAGAGCCCCGCTGAAAACCGCGTTTCAAGAGCGTCTTTACCATAATTGGTGAGACACTCTATTATGCATCGGTAAGGATATGTGTTGGAACTTTGTGATATGAAACGGTCTCCAAGCGACACGTCCACTTGTGAAAATATTGTATATCCGGCATAGTTAATAAGTCCCACGGGGGCCTAAAATGCAGCTTGGCACACACCTTCCCGTAACTGAAGCGCACGTCTCGATTTTGATCGTCTTTCACCTGTATGGTTATCTCACTGACGGACGATTTATTAACCGATACGTAGTGTGGGGTGTCGTATCTAACACTAACGATCTCGTGGTTCTCCCCCTCTATATGTACACATCTTAGCAGCGGTATGTAGAAATCCCCCACGGTCTGGTATTCTATGATATCGGTATAAATATACATACTGTAATGTACATTAATGTCAGCCTGAAAAGGCGCATAAGTCAAGCCAGATCTCTCAAGAGCATGGTCCGTAGTTTCAATAGCAACCCCCGGTTTTAATCCTAAAATATTGGCCACCTTTCCATAAAATGTCAGCGATGTCTTCGGAGGGCCTTTGAGAAAAACTTTATTTTTAATAAATACATTTTTAAACTTCTCTCCTAGTTTAAACATTACGGCGATTCTTTTAACCAGCACTTTAACATTTTTACCTCGTAAGGATCATTGTTTAGAAGTCATGTAATATGCGCTATTCTTTTTAAACAGCTCTTTTAATCATTTTTACATCCTAAAGGTTTGTGTTTAGAACGTATGTAATACAAACGATTCTTTTAAACAGATTCTTTTTTTAAAAAGACGCTTTACCTCCTAAACTTTTTATTCAAAGGTAAACCGGGAACCCTAAAAACGTAATCAAAATTGTTTTCATTTATTTCACAAAACAAATATTCTACTCATATCTGTACACATTCAAACATCATGCTTTTCTAACAGTGTGTTTACACAAACGAAATAACGCCACACAGTAACACAAACACATCCCCATATTAAAAACATTATTTCTTTTCAGACGTATTTCACCCCACACACACCTCTGCACAACACCCCCAGACACAAAGGAGCCAGATTGACCAGCTGATACACTCCATAGGGTTACCCCCCTCACCACCCCTACAGACCTGCCAGTCAGGGAAGCACAGAGGGTCATAAATTATCAAACACACTACTTTGATTGACAGTTTGACAAAGTGTATGATATAACTACTTATCTGCAAAGTTTTTTCCTGTTCGGCGTGATGTTTAAAGTCCCCGACAACCTCTGTAGTGCCATTTAGCCACCTGTTAATGTCATGATTTCCCCTCGTGCAAGCAAAGCTCGCAGCTTCTGGAAACTCGTTTCTGGATTTTGGAATTACAAAATGCCGTCATCTGTGCGCTGCTCTATGGTGACTTGCTGTAAGTTTAAGAAATGCTTCATTTGATCTGCAGTGGCGTTTTCTATCAGCGGAGGATGAACTTTAATCATCAATATTGCAGTCGATCATGTTCATGTAATCGTGGGCCGTCAAAATCGTAATCGAGATCAATATTCGATTAACTGTGCAGCCCTAATCCACGCTGCTTCTTACATTACTGTACACGCTGCTTCCTCTCTGGTGCGTCTAGTACTATTGTGAAGAACCGTTTCACTCATGTGGATTAATTATATCTGTAAAATCAAAATAGAACAATAGTTTCAGCACTGTACCCTGTATCATTTCTCTTAGCCAGAAGCTATAGAATATCTGTATTTTATTATTAAAATCATATATCTCAATAGTTTAACTACATAAACACAAGAAATATGGCATAAAAGTAGAATAAACATGAAGGATGAGATTAGAAGTGCAGTGGTATTTCTGTGTAGAACAGAATCAGATCAGGTCAAAGTGCACTTCTATTAAATCAGATCCTCAGAAAGCTATTAGCATGCAGTGACGAGTTACTGTTGGGTTTAATTCTGATCCTAAATACTGAAGGTATATTCTGTGTGCTTCTGTCAGTACGATTACCAACATGCTGCTGATTTGACCATTTACATTACTCTTACACAACACTCTTACACTTACATTATATTCTACAGAAACTACACATTCTGTACTGTGTGTTAAGTTTACTGACCGTATCTGTCCTCCTGAATGCTTCAGTAACTCCTCGAATTGTGTGACTGAATTTCCCAGTTTATTACATCTCAGATCCAGATCTTTCAGATGTGAGGAGTTTAACTTCAGAGCTGCAGTCAGAGCAGCACAGTCTCTATCTGTTACTCTGCAGTCATATAACCTGCAGTGGGAAAAGTTTTTAGTTTCTTTACCTCACAGGATTAAATAATGATGATGTAGGCATGTATGTAACAATGAGATGCAGAAATATAATAGTAAAGTACTTGTCTACATTGTTATTGTGTATTAGTAAAAATCTGTGTACGGTCTGTGAAAGACAACTCTAAAGTGTAATCCTGCATCATTATAAAGCTTCATTCAGTGTGTTTCATCACTGAGTTACTCACAGCAGTGTCTCCAGTTTACACTCGTGTTTCTCCAGTAGATCACAGAGCTTCTCCACTCCTGAGTCTCCTACTTCACACCCACTCAGATCCAGCTCTCTGATGTGTGATGGATTTGTACAGAGAGCTGAAACCAAATCAGTGCAGGATTTCCCACTTAAACTGTTACATAATCTGCAGAAAAGGAAACAGTGTTTATTCCAACATTAGAGAAAGAAAGGATATAGAAATGACTGAAGTAAGAACACTATATATTTGAGATTACTAAATATTTGAGATTATAAAAGGACAATAATTAAAACTTAATGACTGTGTTTGTTCTAACTCTTAGAAGCATAAAACAAAACATTAAATATAATGTAAGAAAATTAAACATATGAAAAAGAGTGATTAGTGTCTGTCAGGGATTAGTGCTGATTACGTGTCAGTCACTGCAGATCACACATTATCACTTTAGTAGTGCAGAGTAGTGCTGTCACGATCCTGGAGTTTCTAACTTCGATACAGTACCTTAAAAAATATCGATATTCCATACCACGGGGAAAATTCCCACAACATTAAAGGCATAAAATGATAGATTTTGATTAAAAGATAAATATAACAAGGCTATAACATGACAACAAGGTATATTTTCACATTAATGAAAACTTCTTGTAGTAGTGCACTTGTTCAAAAGTCTCTAAGATTGTCCCACATTCAGAAAGGCAATAAAGTGAAAGGAAAAAACAAAACAGTGCAATCTTGTGTCTTTTTAGAAATAATGAATATAATGAATATCTTCCATAATGAAGATATTTTTAATATTCTCTCAATTTTTTGTCCATCTATTGAAAGTCTTCAATCAATATTTTCAAGCTTCAAGAAGTACACTAAGAGATGGTAAAAGTAATCCATATGAACTGAGCGGTTTAATCCAAGTCTTCTGAAGAGGCACGATCGCTTTATATGATGAGTGGATTTTAATCCAGGCTTTTATTCACATATAAACACTGATCACATCCATAGAGCATCAAATATGATAAACGGAAGCTCAAGCGTGCGTGATGCACGAGAACAAACCTCACTGGAGCGACATGAGGGTGAGTAAATGATGAGAGAACTTTCATTTTTGGGTGAACTTTCCCTTTAAACACAACAGTATCTAAGTTCATTTACTTTTGACCATAGTCAAAGTATTTTCTTCTCAACTGAAACTCTGCTGTCTGAGATTCCTCAGGCCTGATAGCTCTGAGGGGGATTAGCTTAGCTTTGAGAATTACAAAGGGACAACACACTTATCAACAACAGTTTACTGGGCCATCTTGTTTAATGCTTCAGTGATGTTAAACTGGGAGCTGTTACAAAACTCTCCAAATTCTTTATCTAGGTCCGCGTGCCGCTCCTTCAGGTGCTTTGCTAAATTAGTGGTGTTAGCACCTTTTGTTAGCACTGCTCTGTAGCAACGCTTGCATAATGGCTTGCTTGTGTCCTTCACCTTTCCGTGTTCATTTGCATCAAATCTGAAATATTTCCAAATAGAATAGCGTGAGAAAGCGCAGCAGGTATCAGTGTATCGTTATTGCCAAAAATGAGAATTGAAACCGTTTCAAATATTCAGATTTGATATGTATTGAAAAATCTATATTTCTGACAACACTAGTGCAGAGACAGTGTATGTCACTGTTAGAAGATTTGTTGTCTTGCGGTTTGTTTTCTGGTTTAAACTTCGATATAAAGCACAGAGAATGAACAGAAACTCAGATCAGGAGTCAGGACAAGCAGATTTAGTGTCTTTCTATATTTAAATTTTTATTACTGATAATAAATCTAATCTAGAGAGCAAGTTAGACACATTAGTTAGACATTACTAGCTAGGACTGGTAAGAGCTTTGTTCTGGTTTTTATTATAAAGCTGTTTCATCACATCACTAAGTTACTCACTGCAGTTTCTCCAGTTTACACTCGTGTTTCTTCAGTAGATCACAGAGCTTCCTCACTCCTGAGTCTCCTAGTCTACACCAACTCAGATCCAGCTCTCTGATGTGTGATGGATTTGTACAGAGAGCTGAAGCCAAATCAGTGCAGGATTTCTCATTTACACTCTTCCATAATCTGCAGAAAAGGAAACAGTGTTTATTCCAACATTAGAGAAAGAAAGGATATAGAAATGACTGAAGTAAGAACACTAACACATTTCTAAATCTCTGGTTTCTGTTCTTCTATCTTATATTCTTTCTTCTGGTTTTTACCAGACTCATAGGGCTGGGTGATAACTAAAATAATAATTATAACCATTAATTCAATTCAATTCAATTGTATTTTCTATAGCGCTTTTTACAATAGACATTGTCTCAAAGCAGCTTTACAGAAATATCAACACGGTATACAGATATTAAAGGTGCGAATTTATCCCAACTGAGCAAGCCACTGAGTGGCGACGGTGGCAAGGAAAAACTCCCTAAGATGTTTTAAGAGGAAGAAACCTTGAGAGGAACCCGACTCAGAAGGGAACCCATCCTCATCTGGGTAACAACAGATAGTGTGAAAAAGTTCATTATGGATTTATATGAAGTCTGTATGGCGTTAAGAGCAGCCATAGTCCCAGCAGTCTGGAATTAAAGAAGATTTGAGCTCCATCCAGAGGCAGAGAGGATCTGGATCTCTAGTATCTCCATAAATTCGTGTGGGGCTCGGCGAAAGAGGTTTAACGTTAGGGGTTTAACAATATACAACATTTAAATACGATACGATTTCAATACAGAAAAAAAGCACTGCCTGAATATGTGCCTTAGGCTTCCATTTTTAATTGATGAAAATATTTGAGATTATAAAAGGACAATAATTAAAATTTAATGACTGTGTTTATGATCTAACTCTTAGAAGCGTAAAACAAAACATTAAATATAATGTAAGAAAATGAAACATATGAAGCGGGGGACTTTTCTTATTCAGAGGAGGAAGTGCAGGTCTGATTAAGTTTAAATGTTTATTACACCTCACATGATACGAGTGATATTTTATGACGAATTGTCATAAAATTCGTGTCATAAAATTCAAATTCTTCTATTAGAACCATAACCCTAATAGAACATAATGGTGATTAGAATGGGTGCAAATGCAGATAAGATTTTTAATTAAAGAGAGGCACGCAGACAAATCCAAAACATGAGACAATAGCGAGGTCAAGAACAGGGTCAGGCAATTGACAAACAGGCATAGGCATAGACTAGGCAAAACATGACCTGAGAAACGTGGACAAAACACTATGAACAACGGCTTGGTCTACGGGAAAACTCACGTAATACTTCGCAAAGAGTGAATGCATAGAAAGTCCTTTTAAACTGTGGTTGTGATAGTGCTGTGAATTGGATGCAGGTGTGCGTGATTAGAATGAAGGTGAGTGTTCTGGGAATTGCGGTCCATGGCGGCCACGTTTGTAGGCCGCAGTGCAGGATGGGAAATGTAGTCACTGGTTTGCTGTGATATGACACAAATAGCCGACTTTGTTATTATGTTAGAAATCTCCACTTACAAATGTATTTATAGCCTTCACCAATCACTGGATTCATCAGTTACAGTATTTTTGGTTAGCTGCTGTGTTTTTATTTGTAAGATGTAAGTATTAAGTCTATAATGCTGTAATGTAAATAAAATGTAAAAAAATAATTTGGGTAATATTAGATTAATTTAAATTTATGAGATGTTTTCCTTCCTAAAAAGAGTGATTAGTGTCTGTCAGGGATTAGTGCTGATTACGTGTCAGTCACTGCAGATCAGACATTATCACTTTAGTAGTGCAGAGACAATGTATGTCACTGTTAGAAGATTTGTTGTCTTGCGGATTGTTTTCTGGTTTAAACTTCGATATAAAACACCGAGAATGAACAGAAACTCAGATCAGGAGTCGGGAAAAGCAGATTTAGTGTCTTTCTATATTTTAATCTTTATTACTGATAATAAATCTAATCTAGAGAGCAATTAGACACGTTAGTTAGACATTACTAGCTAGGACTGGTAAGAGCTTTGTTCTGGTTAATGCCTTTTATTATAAAGCTGTTTCATCACATCACTGAGTTACTCACAGCAGTGTCTCCAGTTTACACTCGTGTTTCTTCAGTAGATCACAGAGCTTCTTCACTCCTGAGTCTCCTAGTTCACACCCACTCAGATCCAGCACTCTGATGTGTGATGGATTTGTACAGAGAGCTGAAGCCAAATCAGTGCAGGATTTCTCATTTACACTGTTCCATAATCTGCAGAAAAGGAAACAGTGTTTATTCCAACATTAGAGAAAGAAAGGATATAGAAATGACTGAAGTAAGAACACTAACACATTTCTAAATCTCTGGTTTCTGTTCTTCTATCTTATATTCTTTCTTCTGGTTTTTACCAGACTCATAGGGCTGGGTGATAACTAAAATAATAATTATAACCATTAGGGGTTTAACAATATACAATATTTACACTGTTCAATAGACTACAGGGGGAGAAAAGAAAAGATAATTAGTGCCTTATTAAAAAATGAAATATACATGTATAATGTAATACTTCCTGAACCCACTGTATATACCTAATACACTGTAGTTTTATAATAATATTTATAATAATTTAAATATATTAATACATATTCAGAAAGTCTTTCTAAATTAATTATAAATGACTGAAGAATATTAAACTGCTAAAAGATTATTAGTGTTATAATAAATGTGGACTATTTAAAATGTACAGGTTAATTACTCACTTTAGTTTCTGCAGGTTACATTTAGGATTCTTCAGGAAATCACAGATTTCTCACTCCAGACTCTCCTGGTTTATTCCAGTTTAGATCCAGCTCTCTCAGGTGTGAAGGATTTAAAACCAGAGCAGAAGTCAAATGTGACCAGTCATCTTCTGTAATCCTGCCTCCTTTATACAACCTGGAGAGAGAGAGACAGAGAGAGAGAGAGACAGAGAGAGAGAGAGACAGAGAGAGAGAGAGACAGAGAGAGAGAGAGACAGAGAGAGAGAGAGACAGAGAGAGAGAGAGACAGAGAGAGAGACAGAGAGACAGAGAGAGAGACAGAGAGAGAGACAGAGAGAGAGACAGAGAGAGAGACAGAGAGAGAGACAGAGAGAGAGACAGAGAGAGAGACAGAGAGAGAGACAGAGAGAGAGACAGAGAGAGAGACAGAGAGAGAGACAGAGAGAGAGACAGAGAGAGAGAGTAGGAGAGAGACACAGAGAGAGATCCTGATCTCTGGTTACTGTCTGTGTAGTGTTTCACCGCTTCTCCTCTTTTCTCCCACCATCCAAAAATATACAGAAAGGTGGACTGGCTACACTAAATTGCCCCCTAGGTGCTCACCCTGACCAGGATAAAGCACTTGAATGAAGGAATGAGTACACACACTCACAGCCTCACCAAAACTGGGCAGAAGATTGGAAAAAACACCAGGTGATGGTTTCCCAATCTTCATCTGTCCAGTTTGGGTGAGTCTGTGTCCACTGTAGCCTCGGATGTGGTCTTCTGCTGTTGTAGCCCATCCTCAAGGTACTATGTGTTGTGTGTTCTGAGATGCTTTTCTGCTCAGCATGTTTGTAGAGAGTGGTTATTTGTTTATATTGGTTACCTTCCTGTCAGTTTGAACCAGTCTGGTCATTCTCCTCTGACCTCTCTCATCAACACGGCGTTTCCACCCACATAATTGACGCTCACTGTATGTTTTTTTTGTTTTCTGCACCATTCTGTATAAACCCTAGAGGTGTGTGTGTGTGTGTGTGTGTGTGTGTGTGTGTGTGTGTGTGTGTGTGTGTGTGTGTGTGTGTGTGTGTGTGTGTGTGTGTGTGTGTGTGTGTGTGTGTGTGTGTGTGTGTGTGTGTGTGTGTGTGTGTGTGTGTGTGTGTGTGTGTGTGTGTGTGTGTGTGTGTGTGTGTGTGTGTGTGTGTGATCTCCCAGCAGTTTCAGAAATACTCAAACCAATGCAACAGTCAAAGTCACAGAGATCAGATGTTCCTAACATTAACTAAAGCTCATGATCTGTATCAGTATGATTTTATGCATTGTGCTGCTGCCACATGATTGGCTGGTTGGAAAATTACATGAATGATCAAGTAAAAGGTGTTCCAAATAAAGTGGTCAGTGAGGCTTTTCTTGACCTGGTATAAAAGACACCTGGGAGCCAGAAATCTTTCTGATTGAGAGGGGGTCAAATACTTTTTTTCCCTCATTAAAATGCAAATTAATTTATAACATTTTTGACGTGCATTGTTCTGGATTTTTTTGTTGTTATTCTGTCTCTCACTGTTCAAATAAATCTACCATTAAAATTATAGACTGATCATTTCTTTGTCAGTGGGCAAACGTCCAAAATCAGCAGGGGATCAAATACTTTTTCCCTCACTGTAAATACAGCAAGTAACAGCAGTCCAACAGCTTTTATTTCCAACATGAGGTGACATCTGCATAGCAAATCACAGACGTGTATCTGGACTAAAATGATCAGATGAGCACTGAGTTTGGTGAGAAACAGTACAGTAGGTAATTCAGTCTGGAGTTTTCTCAGAGGAGGACGGAGAAAAACACTGACATGGCCGATCCGGACGGAAATAAAGTCATAGAGGAGCTCCTGTAAAAGACTAAATTACCCCAGGACCTCATGTACATCTAATCCCATCCAAATAGGGCTATACTTACATCCTACCCTACTCCAAGGCCCCGCCCACACATACAGTATATAGATGTTTTAGAAAATGTATTTTTTCTCTGCACATTGGTCTCCCGTCCACAAAAAAAGTTTCTTCTAAGAAATGTATTTGAAAATGGAGAAAGAAAAACTATGTTAACTCTCATCTTCAGTGAGTAGTTTATGGAGCGAGTGAAAGTGAAGTGTGATCATGTGATCCTGCTGAGAGTGCACAGACAGAACGACACTCGCACATGGACGCTTCAATTCACAGCAGCTCACACTCTCTTAATAATCATATTGCTAATAATGTTTCACACGCTGAGGTTGGCCATTGTGCTCTCTGTTAATGACACACTCCACACACCAGCTAATTACAATAATGCACGGAAATAGGGATCTATATGTTTATAGTTGTTCCTTACGTAAGTTTCTGCAGTCTGTAATGTGGATCCTGCAGAAGAGCCGAGAGATGCTTCACTTTGACGTGTTCAGGTGTGTTGTTGTTCAGATCCAGCTCCGTGTGCAGTAAGCTGTTTCTTCTGAAAATGTCAGTAAGACACTTGTAGGCTTCCTCTGCATCAGCACTTTTCAACAACCTGTAGAGAAAAATGATATCAGCAGGTTAATAACTGTAATGAGAGCAATAAGGAACTGATTGTTATGTGCTTTAGCTGTGCTTCAGTTTGTGTTTTCAGTGTGTATCTTTATCCAGCTATATCTGTTACACAATCAGTGCACACTAATCCTCATTTCTTAATAAAGTATTAATTATCAGTCTTTACTATTACTATTTATAACTGTTCAAGCACAAAACTCTATCTAGCGCTGTTTCCTGGATAATCATCAAACCCACTTAACATTACAGTGTGATATAGTGACATCAAATCATTGAAATTAAATCATTCAGCAGAATTAATCATTTTCTAATGCTAAATGCTAAAGTGATAGAAATATAGCTGTTTTGGTTATCTAGATCTTTTTTTTCTCACCTCAGTGTCTCCAGGGTATAGTGTGGATCCAGTAGTACATCAGTGAGCAGCTTCACTCCTGATGCTCCAGGGTCATTCCCTCTGAGATCCAGCTCTATCAGGTGTGATGATTTCAGAGCTTCAGCCAGAGCAGCGTATCCTTCCTCTGTTATACTGCAGTCTGAAAGTCTACAACATTTGATGGCATTACTAACAGTCTGCTGTCTGATTAAAGCTTTATATTGTATTATTTTTCCACATGTAGCCTGTGTTTGGATTCTACATGTAAAGTCACAAGCATTTATGCAAGTTTTAAACAGCAGAACCAGATCCTCACCTCAATATCTGCAGGTTACAGGGCTGATGTTGTAGCAGTGCACAAAGCTTCTGCACTCCAGAGTTTCCACATTTATTCTCACTCAGATCCATCTCTCTTATGTGTGCAGGATTTGAATGAAAAGATGAAGTCAAAGCAGAACAGCCTTCTTCTGTAACATCACAGCCCTTTAGCCTAAAGATAACGGGTAACAGTGGAAAGAAAACCTTCACTTTAAGCAACAGTTTTATCCCAAGGTTGATCAGTCAGAGAGTTCACATGAATCATGCAGTGGTCAGATTTAGTAAACTGGTAAACAAAATATAAAATAACCACATTTTATCATGCATAAAAATAAGAAATGTAATTTTATATTAAAATAACATTACAGTACACACATGAGTTTCTCAGGTCTGCAGTGTGAATCCTCCAGTAGAACAGAGAGCTGCTTCACTCCTGAATCTCCTTTTATTTTTCCACTCCGATCCAGTTCTCTCTGCAGTAAGGGGTTTTTACCCAGAACCTCAGTCAGAAAATCACAGGCCTTCTCTGCATCAGCACTTTTCAGCAGCCTGCAGCAGGGGGACAAAAGTAAATTACATTAATAGCAATTTCAGAGTTTATTTTCTCTTTAGTCTCGTTAATACTGCAGACAAATCCATTAGCCATGGTGTTAAATCTGCACTAGACATGGCACAATATCACTTTCTACAATCTTTTAAGCTTT
The DNA here is from genome assembly GCF_001660625.3 of Ictalurus punctatus. Taxonomy (NCBI): domain Eukaryota; kingdom Metazoa; phylum Chordata; class Actinopteri; order Siluriformes; family Ictaluridae; genus Ictalurus; species Ictalurus punctatus. The sequence goes on from NC_030429.2 coordinate 2,712,037, forward strand.
AAAATTGTTGATTCATAATTAATGCACTTTATTTAAAGGGGAATTCATGCAAAAACATAAGTGTGTGTCGGTAGTGTGTGTATACAACCACCTTTTTTATATTCCCCATAAATCAGAAACAGTGTCTCAAAATGAGTCGTTCGCATTTTCTATCTAATATGATGTCACATTGGAACAGGCCCCGCCCAGACTGGTGACCGACTCTGCTCTATTAGTATAGCCCCTCCCCCTGAGTGAGATGAACACAGTGTGCCATGTTCTCCATGCTGGAGCAGCTACAGTTATGAGAAGAATTGTTCTATTGTTGGCTGTAAGAATGAACATGAGTCTTCATGTACTCCCGGCGTCAGAGCCACTGAAGACGGAGTGGAGAGGTTTTATTCTTAAAGGAAATGTGCCCCAAAAATGACCTAAATTTGTACATGTTTGTGTGTATCATTTCACACAAGACTGCTTTATGAACGAGGGTCAATACAAAACAGGATTTGCTGAAAAGTTTATTCTCAAGCATGAATCAGTACCAACTGTTCGTGATCCAGCTTCATATCCAGAAGACGTAATTATCGCACTTGATATTTTCTGAATGTTTGCAAATCGCCTTTCTGAAAGTGCTTGTTAGCAGATTCCACGGCTAATGCAACTAAAGCTACCATTGTCTCTGATTGTATTCACAGAGACCAGAGCTATGTCCTCATTTTTATTTGTAACCTGAAAACGCTTACTGTCTGTAGTATTCATGTATATAGCGCTGAACACTGTTAGATTAAATCAATTATTAAGAGATATAGTTAGGAGTGCAGCTCTTTTACAGATTTCACTCCATTTTACCGTAATATTAGAAATACCTAGAATCCCCCCCCCCCCCCCCCCCTCTTTATTTATACCATGATGAATTGGAACATATGTAGAAGTAATTTTTTTTCTAACATTATTGGTGTTCTGAATTAGTTTGTCATAATAAATCAGATAAAAATACTAAGAACCCCCTCCGTTGCACAAGTTGGTATCGCCCAGCTATTTCCTCGCAACACAACGCTTGTTTAGTGCAAACACCTCACAGGATTATTAAATAATGACTGAAAAACACCACTCCCCTCTTTAACAGTGAATATGTGACTCTGAGAAACTGCCTTCTAGTCAGAGATTCAAAGAAAAGCCATAATTGTAACGTGCCAATAAATGGAAAAGGTTAAAATAGGTAAAAGAACACAGACACTGGACAGAGGATGATTGGACAAAAGTGTTATGGACAGACAAATCTAAGTTTGAGGTGTTTGGATCACAGAGAAGAACATTTGTATGGTGTAGAACAAATGAGAAGATGCTGGAGGAGTGCTTGATGCCATCTGTTAAGCATGGTGGAGGAAGTGTGATGGTCTAGGGACGCTTTGGTGCTGGTAAAGTGTTAAATGTGAACAAGGGACTCTTGAACAAGGAGTTCATCATTGTAAATGCAGATTAAAATGAAGGTCTATCCCCTTTTAGAGCCACGACTAAAGCTTCATCAGAGCTGAATTGGTATTTAGTGGCATTGATGGAATTGTTCTTATTAAAACATCCATCCATCCATCCATCTTCTACCGCTTACTCCTTTTCAGGGTCACAGGGAAACCTGGAGCCTATCTCAGGGACCATCGGGCACAAGGCGGGGTACACCCTGGACAGGGTGCCAGTCCATCGCAGGTCACACAATCACATACACACTCACACACCCATTCATATACTACGGACACTTTACACAAGCCCTTATTAAAACAGTCAGTTCTATTTGTTAGTAGTAGAAAGTTGACTTTCTATTGAAATAATTATTTTCTCTCGTAAAAGTGAAGTATATATTGATCACCTCAGTGTCTCCAGTGTACAGTGTGGATCCAGTAGTACATCAGTGAGCAGCTTCACTCCTGATGCTCCAGGGTCGTTCCCTCTGAGATCCAGCTCTATCAGGTGTGATGATTTCAGAGCTTCAGCCAGAGCAGCATATCCTTCCTCTGTTATACTGCAGTCTGAAAGTCTAAGAGGAACAAATATCTGTTATTATTTCATCTTCAAAGCTTTGAATATAACATTTCCTATCTGTTAAGATTTAGTTTAAGATGAATTTCTGAATTCACCCTACCAAGAAAAATGAATGTCTTTATATTAAGCCTTTAAAGTGATCATCTATTTTTATTTGACTGAGAAAGACTGTAAAACAACCAAAGTGCTAATGATGTACTCCACTACGCCAAACTTAGTGTCACCTTGCACCTACTTTATTTGTTCAATTTCTTCATTTGAGGTAAAGTAGCTCCCTCTTTATCTTGAATCAAGAGAGGCTATAGGGGCATTAAAAAAGCTACTACAAAACACGGTACAAGCAAATACACTAACATTCTAGCAGGAACTATTAACTCTCTCTCTCTCTCTCTCTCTCTTTCTCTCTCTCTGTTAAAAAAACAGCTGAGTCATCTCGGCTACTGGGAAGTTCATATCTGGGTGGAGATATGGAGGAAGTGAGAAGAACTCGAGTGTCCTGCACAGAGCCCTGACCTCAACCGCACTGAACACCTTTAGGATGACCTGGAACCCCAACTGCACCCCAGGCCTCCTCACCCAACATCAGTGCCTGACCTCACTAAAGCTCTTGTAGCTGAATGAACACAAATCCACACAGCCACGCCCCAAAATCTAGTGGAATGCCTTCCCAGAAGAGTGGAGTGCATTATAACAGTAAAGGTGGAAACATCTTGAATGGGATGTTCAACAAGCACATATGGCTGTGATGGTCTGGTGTCCACAAACTTTTGGCAATATAGTGTATGTGTGTTACTGAGTGTCATTTCCTGAGTTCCTAGGTCCATAGTGGTTCTTGGTTTCGACTCTCACCTGGTTCCCATTTTTGTGTACGGATGATCCTTTTATAATGCTGCCTAACTGTGTACCTACCATTGCTTCAGACTTTGACCATGTTTTGGGGATCACAAATAAACACCATGTTGATTTTAGTCATTGCATCCAGCTTCTCTACACACATTACAGCTAGATTTGAAACAAATATAAAAATGTGTTCACACTACAGTAAACATGTCTGGATGAACAGACTTAGAAAAAGAAGAAAATACTCTGCCCTTTTCCAATGCCTGAATTTGCTAATTTCAGGTATTTTTGTGCAGTTTTGGAGATGGAGGTGGAACGTGTGCTGAGACCTTATGATTAATTAGTTATGTTTACTTTTGTTCCATTATAATGCACAGCTTTTGATTACAAAGAGTCTAATAGATCACAAAAACCCTGACATTATTAATTATCCATTATTGTGCTTTTATAATGTAGAAGGTTTAAATTGAGACACAACATATGGACGTATCGTATTAAATTTGAATTTTGTGTATAGTTACACCCCAAGTAGTATGGATGCAAATCAGAATTAAAGTGAAAATTATGTTTGAACATATAGAATTTATTCAGCTATCTAACTATAAACCTGAAAATCCAAACACTTCATTTGTTCTTCATTTGGGGTGTAAAGGGGATTTATACACAACTTCAGATAAAGTCAAATTTAGCATTTACACGTAGCATACCACTATACAGATCTAAAAATAAACATTTCTGAAATGATTTTCCTCTTTATTCTTTGTGTATTAGTTAAGTAAGCAATAATCAAAGCTTCGGATAAAGTCTATCAACAGGAGAGATGAACTGACCTCAGTTTCTCCAGGTTACAGTTTGGACTCTTCAGTCCAGCACAAAGCAGCTTCACTCCTGAGTCCTCCAGAGGATTACTGCTCAGATCCACCTCAGTCAGCTTGGAGGATTCTGAGCTGAGAACTGTTTGTAAAGCCGAGCAGCTTCTCTCTGTCAGGTTACATTCGCTGAGCCTGAAAGGAGAAAATGTCAGAGGAACTCAGAAAAAATTGAGCAGTTAGTGAATAAAATCACTGCTATACACAGTATATTCACGGTATTACTACAACTACCACAGTGTTATGATGGTGATAAGAGGTCAGGTCAGTATTAGGGATAGATTGATGCAGTTTTTTCAGACTGAGTACTAGTACATATTTGGTGGTACTCGTCTACACCAATACTGATCCTGAAATGAGAATCCTACTTTATCAGTATTTATTATTAATCAATCAGGGAACATTTTCTTTCACTCTCTTTATGCTGGTTGCTGCCATGTGCTGTTAATAATGAACTCCTGATGAGTTTTGATAATTAAATGGTATATTTAATAGACGGCATGAGGGAGAACTGAACCATGCCTCACTAGCAAGGTACTGACCTGGCAAAAGGAAGTGTGTCTCAGTACTCAGTGCTCTCTCTCTCTCTCTCTCTCTCTCTCTCGCTCATATGATAATTATTCAGTCTGCTCTGATACTGCTCTGTGTGCTGTGTCGTTCTCTCTATTAAACACCAATTATGGTGACTAAGATAAAAACCACAATATTCTGGTACGTTGATCTCAGTGTACAGTCAGAGTTCAATACTGTCAGTGTATTAGATGTTTGTGTAGTAATTAGACATTACCTCACAGTCTCCAGTTTACAGTCTTTATTCTTCAGTACTGCAGAGAGCAGCTTCACTCCTGAATCCTGAATCCTGTTCTTACTCAGATTCAGCTCAATCAGGGTGGAGGATTCTGATCTGAGAGCTGTGAGCGGAGCTGAACATCCTTTCTCTGTCAGATTACACTCACTGAGCCTGAAAGCACAATTAATCACACTTAACTGTGGAATTATGGGTAGAAAATATCCCATTTGTATGTAATATGTCTGTTTTTGATGTGTATTTAAAGTTTTAAGCAGAAGTGCTTTGGTTAGTTAATCTGAAATCAGTTCTCTACATGCAGCCTGTTCTCCTCAAACTACTCATTACTATTGAAAAGATACTGAAAACAAACCATTCATCCTTTACAAGTGTAATTAAAGTTTCTAAATGAATAAAGAAATAAACTTCTTACTGAAGTTTTTCAGGTCTGCAGTGTGGATCCTTCAGAAGATCCTTCAGTAAAGCAGAGAGTTGCTCTACTCCTGAGTCTCCTTCTATTTTCCCACTCAGATCCAGATCCGTCTGCAGTATCGGGTTTATACCCAGAACTTCACTCAGATAATCATAAGCTTTCTGTGCATCAGGCCTTTTCAGCAACCTGTAGAGCGAGAAAGAACAGAGAAATGCCAACACTAATTATATTTACACCAATGCAGTGGTATTTTTAGTAATTGTTTGGCCCATGGTGGAAAACGAAACAGTAAAACTTTACTAATTACTCAGAATTAAGGCTGTATTTTACATGTACTGGGGGAAAGCGCTCACCTCAGTGTCATTTTACATTTTGTATCATTCATCAAACTTCTAATCTCCGTCATTCCTGATGCTCCAGGGTCGTTCCCTCTGAGGTCCAGGTTTATCAGGTGTGATGATGGGTTTGACTTCAGAGCTTTAGCCAGAGCAGTGTATCCTTTCTCTGTTATATTACAGTCTGAAAGTCTGGAGAAGGAGAATAAAGTTCATCATTCTCGGGTGGGTTTTGGGAAATGTTCATAATGCTTTGTTAACTTGTTCATGAGAATGTTCTTTCATTTAATTTCCAGAAACCCTTCATAAGTAATGAAGTACATAAACTTGTTTGTAAATGACATTCACCTAACGTTTTATTCACGTAGAATTTATCTGGAGCTTGCATGCAGTTCTACCTCAAAAATACAACGGTCAGTAATTTCATTACAAATAAATACTCACCGATCCATTTTCCTGAACAGATGTTATTCAGGCAGTTAATTAATTATCCAGGCATATTAATTAGTCCACTGGCCAAATTACGACTTTACCAATTAATCCACATTTCGATCACTCAAATAAAAAGATATATTTTTTATTTCTGTCCTAATGCTGTGATTGAATATAAACCCACTGTCCATCTCAGTGACGGTCAGCAGTGGTGTGCCCAGGTTTCAGGCTTTCATTATTTTGTTCACTCTCTGTTGCATGATAAATAAACACACAATATCTATAATACCTTCATATTTTCCTCAAGTACAATATAGTGTTGTTGGTTTTGTTATAAAAGGTTTTTAATGTTGTTATCCTCTAAGAAATCTAGTTTGTAAAATTGCAAATTCGGCCTAAATATCTGATAATGAAGCTTTTAAGAAACATTCTACAAACAGGCTCACGTGTATTGTCCTGTGTTAATCTGTTCATTACTGAATACGATTCACTGTTATTGGGAAACACACCCCTGAATGAGTTCCTGACTAATCTATTCCTACATGCTACAAATATACTTATAGTGAATTAAAAATGTCAGTGATCTAGTAATGTATACTATTAAATGACGTACACAAGTTTCTGGAGTTTGCAGGATGAACTCTTTAGTAGAGTAGAGATCTTCTCCACTCCTGGATTTCCCAGTGTGTTCTCACTCAGGTCCAGCTCTGTCAGGTGTGAAGGGTTTGCAGTAAGAGCTGATATCAGATCAGTACAGCCTCTCTCTGTAATACCACTCTTACTCAGCCTGCACACAGAGAACACAGCTGAGGTAAATGTCTTCAAATAGAGTACAGGTAACCCACCATCATGAACGTGGAAAATGGAAAACACTGCTATGTCCAGGGTTGTACACACAGTGCAGTGGACTGTTTATCATCACTGTGTTAATGTGCATTAAACTTCCATCAGAGCCTCAGCAAATCACATCAAATCCAGAACCTTCAGTGCAGCAGAACTGATTCCAGCAGGAGTTTATACACCATGGTAAGAGAACTTTATAGATTTAAATATGAACACAGAGAAAAATATTCATTCCTTCATCTTTATGAAATTTATCCTGATCAGGGTAGTGGTGGATGCAGAGTCTATCCCAGGAACACTGGGCATGAGGTGGGAATACACCCTGTACTCCAGTCCATCACAAACATTCACACACTCATTCACACTGAGGGAGAATTTAGCACAGGGAGGTGGGAGGAAACTGGAGAACCTCGAGGAACCCACAGGGAGAGCATGCGAAACCTCACACAGACAGTCCCGAGTTCAGGATCAAACCAGGAACCCTGGAGCTGCGAGGCTTCAACACTACACCACTACCACCACAGAGAAAAAGATTAGGTGCAGAAACCAGACCACACACCTGAGTCTCTCAGGTCTGCAGTGTGGATCCTTCAGTAGAGCAGAGAGCTGCTTCACTCCTGAGTCTCCAGATATTTTCCCACTCAGATCCAGTTCTCTCTGCAGTAAAGGGTTTGGACCCAGAACTTCAGTTAAAGAAGCACAGGCTTCCTCTGCCTCACTTTTCAACAGACTGCAGAGAAAAAAACACACAATACAGTTACACCTACAGGTGTAGGTCGGGGGTCAGGCTACATCAGTATTTTTGTGAGACCCTGAAGGACTGTAACTTAAGTCTTTATATATTCTTTTACTTATTTAACATGTTCTGTCAATTACCACAAATAACCTAGACTGTAAAGTCATTAGAATAGGATTATTAGGAAAAAATAGAATATGATATTTGTAAGGAAAAGAAGGGCTAAAGAAAAGAAAGGGCTATTAAAGTGTGCACACTATTAGACATTAACTTTTATGCTGATTGTATAAAATGTTTCTATAAATGCATTCCTTTCTTTATCACATTTTATTGGATAGCAGCTGCTGTGATAAGAAAATGTATTTTACAGTAATGTTACCAATTTAACTGTACGGATTAGAAAAACAATCATGATTTTATTTTGTATATTTCTTCATCTCTCAGAAGAGAATTTCGGGTCACATCACTGCCACACAACACACGACTGGTTTTTAGACGCGAGTGTGAATGATATAAAGAGCAGCACACAGGTGTTGATTGTAATCTGTGTTTCAGCTCTGTGACAGGAGTCAGTGCACGCTGTACAATGGCAGTCGCTACACTACAGGTCTGCTGTGAATTCTGAATAGTGTCACAATGTTGAGCAGTAGTGTGTTACAGGCCGTTTCAGTATTTTATTAGTTTATGTGGATCAAATGAAACGAGGCTGCAGGCCAGATTCAGATCCTATTTACCACACACGTACTTGCGTAATATCTAAATCATAATATATTTAATGGTAAGCACAATCATGAACACATTTTCATGAATATTTTCTTCACAATAATAATGATAATAACGTATTTGTTATGTATTACTTGCTCACCTCAGTGTCTCCAGTGTACAGTGTGGATCCTGTAGTACATCAGTGAGCAGTTTCACTCCTGATGCTCCAGGGTCGTTCCCTCTGAGATCCAGCTCTATCAGGTGTGATGATTTCAGAGCTTCAGCCAGAGCAGCGTATCCTTCCTCTGTTATACTGCAGTCTGAAAGTCTAAACAAAGGACAAAATAAATCCTTGTTTCTTACTCCACTTCTGCAGATACATTTTTATAGTTCATGCACTTAGCACCGACCCCCATCATATTCTGTTTTTCCTGCTGTGAGTTTCTTGTTAGTAATGTTGGCAGCTCTGCAACAAGTAACACTAGAGATGCTGTATAATCTACAAACATTCTCTCTCTCTCTCTCTCTCTCTCAATAGGAGAGATGAACTGACCTCAGTTTCTCCAGCTTACAGTTTGGACTCTTCAGTCCAGCACAAAGCAGCTTCACTCCTGAGTCCTCCAGAGGATTACTGCTCAGATCCACCTCAGTCAGCTTGGAGGATTCTGAGCTGAGAACTGTGTGTAAAGCCGAGCAGCTTCTCTCTGTCAGGTTACATTCGCTGACCCTGAAAGGAGAAAATGTCACATCAGAAAATGTATCAGATGTTGGTATCGGTACCAGTATCAGTAACAACGCACCCCTATTTAGCATGAATAAATTATAAAGAGTAGTTAGGCGTATTGCTGTGAAATCCACTCAGAACAGCTCCTCTCATTCCTAAACACTTAGTTTAATTGAGAAACAGCTTTTACTTACAGAATTCTTGTGGCTTCCCGGACGACTGGAAGCAGTCTCTTAAAGCATTCATCTGACTTTATGAACTTCTGTAGCTCAAACACTTCCAGATCCTCCTCTGATGTCAGCAACACAAAGACCAGAGCAGACCACTGAGCAGGTGAGAGTTCAGCTTCAGAGAGACGTCCTGAGCTCATGTAGCTTTGGATCTCTTTCACTAGTGAATCATCATGTAACTCGTTCAGACAGTAGAACAGATTGATGGATCTCTCTGGAGATGGATTGTGTTCAAACTTGAACTTGATGTACTCAACTATGTCCTTTTGACAGTCAGAGCTGTTTCCTTTGTGTGTCAGCAGACCTCGAATGAGCTCCTGATTAGACTCCACTGAGAGGCCCAGAAGGAAGCGGAGGAAAAGATCCAAGTGTCCGTTGTCACTCTGTAAGGCCTGATCCACTGCACTCTTGAGGAAGTCAGACATTTCTGATATGTTGAGAAGACCAGAAAGATCAGTGGTTTGTTCTTTTGTTGGGTTTTTGTCAAGGAAGCAGAGAAATGCATATAATGCAGCCAAAAACTCCTGAACACTCAGATGCACAAAGCTGAACATCTTCCCCAGGTGGAGTCCAGACTCTGCTCTGAAGATTTGGGTACACACTCCTGAGTACACTGCCACTTCTCGGACATCAATGCCACACTCTCTCAGGTCTTCCTCATAGAAGATCAGGTTTCCTTTCTCCAGCTGTTGGAAAGCCAGTTTTCCCAGTGCCAGGATACTCTCTCTGGCCTGGGGAAGATCAAGGTCACATTTCTGATGGTACTTTTGGTCCTTGTGCTTGATCTGAAAGATCAGGAAGTGTGTGAACATTTGAGTCAGAGTCTTGGGGATCTCTCCAATCTCTGCTTCACCCAACATTCTCTCTAGAACAGTGGCTGAGATCCAGCAGAAGACTGGGATGTGGCACATGATGTAGAGGCTTCTTGAAGACTTCATGTGTGTGATGATTTTATTGGACAGGCTCTGATCACTGATCCTCTTCCTGAAGTACTCCTCTTTCTGAGGATCACTGAACCCTCGTACCTCTGTTACCTGGGCTACACACTCAGGAGGGATCTGATTGGCTGCTGCTGGTCGAGTGGTTATCCAGAGGTGAGCAGAGGGAAGCAGATTCCCCTTGATGAGGTTTGTCAGCAGCACATCCACTGAGACTGTCTCTGTCACATCACTCAACATCTCATTCTTCTGGAAATTTAGAGGAAGTCGACACTCATCCAGACCATCAAAGATGAACAGGACTTTGTAGGTGTCACTGTCTATTACTTCCAAGTCCTTAATTTCAGGGAAAAACTGATGAAGAAGGCTCATCAGACTGAAGGTCCCCTGCGTCACCAAATTCAGCTCTCTAAAGGGAAGTGGAAACATGAAGATGACGTCCTGATTCGCTTTCCCTTCAGCCCAGTCCAGAATTAACTTCTGCACAGAGACTGTTTTTCCAATTCCAGCTACTCCTTTAGTCAGCACACTTCTGATGGACTTGTCTTTAAAGAGGTCATTACATTTGATGGGTGTCTCCTCTGCTGCTGGTCTCCTGGACGCTGTCTCAATCTGTCTCACCTCATGTTCTTTATTGACGTCTCCACTCCCACCCTCTGTGACGTAGAGCTCTGTGTAGATCTGATTCAGAAGTGTTAATGTCCCATGCTGTGAGATTCCTTCATTAATTCTTTTACATTTATCTAGAAGTCTGGATTTGAGCTTTCGCTGATACACAGAGGCCAGCTCTAACAAACAGGAAAAATGTGATGGTCATTATTGTAATGTATGGATACTATCCACAGTGTGAAGATCAATATTAGTCACAAACTGGAATTCATTCCTAATAAATACATAAATATGATGTAAAAGAACCAAAACATTAGGATTATCTCTGGGTCATTTATTTGATTAAAAAACTGTATTTATTAGGATAAAAATCAGTATGAAAATATGGACCAGTGGTCCAGTGTGTAATTTAAAGTGATAGAATATTGTAATAATCTAAAGCTCTTACTGATCTGCAGTGTGTGAGCGAGATCTTTCTGCTTCATGTTCTTCAGGATGTGCAGTGTGATCTTCAGCACACCCTCTCTGAAACAGTGCAGATCCTCCTCCTCCTCCTCCTCCTCAGAGCATGCTGGGAAATCAGCACTCAGTAGCTTCTTGAACCTGTTCAGCTCATTCTTCAACAGAGTGATGACTTTGTGCTCCAGCTCCTGATTTAAACAACACAATAACATCAAATTACTAAATAAATCAATAAAAATGCTACATAATCTGTTATATAATTTTATACCACGCTGCTGGTGAATTCTGGCTTCTGATTAGTCAGAAGGTGTTAACTGGATTCATTTTCTCATTCTAATATGTTTCTATAGTAACAGCTGATTTACAGGGACTTGTACGGAGAACGCTCCACATAAATAGATTTTAAAAATATGAGTAATTGTTAATATAGTAAAGATTTCTGTAAGGAGATGTTTATTTAACATTTATGGAAGGAGTCTCCAGTGTCAGCACTTTGTACGTCAGAGGTAAAGCTGTAACTTTAAAACAGACTGAAATGCACTTTTGTCTGATTACACATAATGCTGCTGTAACTGTAAACTGTTTACTATAAAGTTCACTGTAAATTACTTTAATCTACTTTTTAATTCCTAAAGAAGTGTATATTAATTACACACACACACACACACACACACACACACACACACACACACACACACACACACACACCTTGAATATGGACTCCATCTGATTTCTGCAGTCGATTTTTGGTTTCTGTTTTTGGTTTCTGTGGATAAACAAACATTGTAAATTATTCTTTTAAAAAAAAAAAAAAACAACCTCAGCACACATCCTACAGCTCTGATCCACACAGCTGTGATATCTGAACCCCTGAAACTCCACACACACACTCGGCTCTTATCATGGGAGAACTGGTTTCGGGCACAGGAAAGGCAGCAATGGCACTATAATGTGTGTTTCCAGTTGGGACAATTTGCACCAGGAGATAAAGCACTTGTACACCTTCTCACCTCTAGCTCCTAATTACTTATGATTACTGCCAAGCAGCAAGAGTCCTTCAAGGTCACATGTTGGGTTGGGGAAGTCGGCTATGAGAGGGGATAAATATGGTAGATTCACCACCACAATTTCCTCAGACAGTGGTGGTTCCTGTTGCTCTGGTAATGATGGTGGCAGAGAGAGATGAGCTGTGGCTCAGTGCAAAAACAGTGGATCTCACTCAGAACCCATTTGGACACCATCTCTAATCCTCATATGGAGGAATTTGGACACTAGGTTAGGTTTGGGTGTTGCACTGATCTAATGGAACACAACACTGAGACTCCTCTGACCTCTAACCACACGCCCTTTGTGTGTGTCCAGCCGTACTACTTACAGGAACACAAAAGAAAAGTGATTCAGGATGAGTTGTGAAAATGCTAGCTATTAGCATTAAATAAAGCTGTCCTACAGTGGCTGGAACAGCCCAAGCCTGAGTGTTCCGTCACGCCTTGTACAGACAAGCTTCTGGAACGCCTGGGTACAGCTCATTTTTATTCTATCCTGGAGTTTACCAAGGGCTATTGGCAGATTCCCTTATTGACAAACTTTTCCTTTTCTACCCAGAAACCACCGGGGTGCTAACTTTTGCACTCACATGTAGGTATAGCACATACAGTATATTAAACCTACATGACACAAGACTAGAATAAGTGAGAAGAAGAGAGGAATACCTTTCCACAGAGGATGTTCCATCTTTAAAGCTGAGAGGAGTCGACATTGAGTGGTCACTCTTATAGGACACACAGCTGGATACAGGTGAGAGACGCCTTTCCTTAGTTTCACTAGAATGAAGAAAAAGTTGTTTTAGATATTTTATCTATAAATATAGTGATTTATATCTTAGGATGACATTATGTAAATACAGCTACAGAATTTCATACTTCTTTACATATCCTCACTTGAAAGAAGCCATGTCCAGAGCGCAGTCAGTCATTACACTGCACATCTGGAGCAGAGCAGAATAAAGACCTCGCTTGAAGGACTCTCAGGGGCTTGGTATCTTGGCAGTATGGGATTTATATTTTCAACCTTCTGATCAGTAGTCTAGAGTCTTGAGCACTGAGACACCACTGTCCTAACTATGCTAATGTACACTTACTGTTAGAAAGGCTTAATACCCTAACGGTGTGCTGGGATTTAATGACTAAGTGCTTATTAGAACCACTGGCTCCTTTAGGCCAAGACACCGCAATTATGAGCGGCTTTAGAGAGGAGAACACACGGGGCTCTCCTGGATGTGGTGCAACTGGCAAACAGACATATTTTTGGGAGAGGTGCTGTCCAAAGTAAATTTACTAAAATGTAGTAACAGTTTCACAGTCAGTTATGTTCTGTAACTATATCATTAGAGAGAAATTCATCAAATCCATGTTCCAAATCAGATGCCAGAGTGATATAACTGGTCCATTGCTCCTTTATTTAAAGTCTCCAGAGTGCCTAATGGGGTACAGAACTGTGCCATCAACGTCCCAGTGACTGAACATCATGACGTGATCGAGGTATTTAGTGGCCACGTGGCCTGCTAAACTCCTGGTGCCTTACAAGGTAGATAATTATGTGCTGGAGTGCATTATAATGCATTAAAAGTACATGCTCGACTACTTCTAAAACTTCCTTCATTTAACACCATCTCATATCTCATGTTATGAATAGGAAGAACATGAATAAATATGAATAGGAACAAATGAGAGGCTGTGATTTTAATGAGCAGGATAAGGAATACCTTTCCACAGAGGATGTTCCACCTTTAAAGTCGAGAGGAATTGGCAGTGATTGGTCACTCTTAAAGGACACACAGCTGGATACAGGAGAATTTGACCTTTCCACAGTTCCACTAAAGAGTAGAGGAAAAATTGCTTTAGTGATTCTATCTACAAAACACTGTGATGCAGATCTCAGGATGCTTCCTGATTCCCTCAGATTGTATAATTATTAATCAGCTGCTAAAGCAATAATGCTGCCATATATATATCTTTTGCCCACTGACTTCCTGAGTACAGTTCTGTAAATCACCTAACAAGAGAATTATTAGGGGTTTAGAGCAGCATCAAAAATATCAAATGTTGGGGAGGACAATTTGGCCATATCTGATTATTGGGGGGACGTGTCCCCCTCAGTGCCTATGGTGGTTACGGCCCTGTCTGCAGGAACTTAAAATCTGTGTTTTAGAGCTTTCTGTATGAGTCTCTCTGTACACTAGACACAAATAAACCAGAATACATCAACCAATGACAAAAATGTATTGTAAATATTTTTAGTTTAATCATGTTCAGAAAAACTGTAACATTTTAGATGATGATTTAATTCATCTGCTTCAGTAGATGGAAGTTTATGTTCTAGGATACCAAAACAACAAAGTGATAAATCCTACACAGCTAAAAATAAGCTCTATTTAAACCTGTGATCTCTAATTTAGCGGTTTTGCTAAGTTACTCCTGAGTCTGTTTAGATTCAGCATGAGGTAGTGCAAATCAGCGTTTCCAAAACCTTTGTAAATCCGGCAAAAAATTGTTCACTTCATTTTATACAAAAATTTACATAGATTTGAATAAAAACTGATAAATAAAACACAATGTCTTGTGTTTGTACTTTATATAGTCCAGTGTACAGTGGTCCTGAGAAAGCAAACTGAAGATAACATTCTGTAGGATATAATTCAGGAGTTGCTTCTGTACTTCTCTCTCACACTCTGTTTAAACTTCTCAAATCCTAAGTTAGATATGAGGAAGAAAAAGGAATACCTTTTTGTTGAGGCTGTTCCATCTTTAAATTTGATGGGCTCTGTCATTGACCAGTCACTCTTCAAGGACACACAGCTGGGTTCAGGAGAGTTTGACCTTTCCACAGTTACACTAAATAGTAGAGAGAAATGTGTTTTAGCAATTTATTTATAAAACAGAGTGACGATGCTTTTAGATTCCCCTCTGATAACACCTTTAAAAATCCATACAAACAAAACGTCCTCAGTGATTTGATGCAAAGGACTTTGTGAGTGAAGCATTAACTCCAAAGAAATCCACTGAAATCACAAATGCACTCTTTATATACATTGTGCACTTCAATCAAAATCATAATCTACAAAGATGTCATGATTTTATAACCTGTAGCTGCACAGCAAATTGTTTATATGATACTAGCATTACACCGACACAGGGAAACAAAACAAAGCACACATATTTTACTACATCCCACCTGTGTCGCAAAAACCACAGATAAGACCTGAAACTATCCCAAAAGACACTGGAAAAAGGAGAAATATCTAGACACACTGTCTGCACTTACACTCTGTGTGAAAAAGATTTTACACATGTTAAATTTCATTCAGATTATTTGCTATAAAACATCTGGACTCAAATCTGGACTCATCAGACCACATGACTTTTTGCATTGCTCCACAGTCCAATATTTATGCTTACTAGATAATATAACTCTTTTTTTTATATGATTAGCCTCACAGGCCACACAGCTGTTTAGACCAAATCCTGAAAATTGGGTTAGTGCATGTGGAAATGCTCTTACTTTCAGAATTAAACATGATGAGTTTATGATGTGACCAACCGTTTTAAAGATCTCAGACCACAATCATTCAAGATATCAAACATTCACTATTCCGACCACGTTTCTTCCTCAAAGTTTACAATTCACCACTCTCCTTCCAGGTTTTAATAATGTGTTAGACAGTTCTGAACCCAATTCCAGAAATTTCAACAATCTCCCTAGTTGTTTTTTTTTGTTGTTGTTGCTTGATACAGACCAATAATTTTCCCCTTCTGAAACACAGTAACATCTTTTCCACGATGCTTTGAGATAAAAGATAAATAGACATAGATTAAAAATAAAGAACAGTACACATCACACCCTATTATTTGTATTACTGCCACCAGAGGTCTCTGTTTCACCGCTTCCCTTTTTCAGTGATTAGTCTTTTCCTTTATAACTTAACTTTACACATCTGGGCTCTTGCTGTTTTTGTCACACAGAATTTCTGACCAGTTTTTACAGTGTACCATCTGTCTGCTTGTGTTTTTTAACACACCTTTCATAGATAGTTATATTATATTATATTTCCTGCTAGCATGCATGTGAACATAACGTAAAACCCTCACATTTGATATTACCACTGTATGTTGCTAGCTCACTATTAGCTTTGATATTTTGACCATTTAGTAAGTGTCTCACAATAAGCATTATTTTTTAAATGTCTCTCAATATGTTTTTCTAAAACACATCAAAATGTAAATAAAGTCAAAATATTAAGTTCTGTAATGTGTAACAAAGTTGAAGATACTTGGTATTTCTCCATGCGGAACATTTATCTCCTTTATAACATTTAAATGCAGCAAAGATTCTGGATACAGAAATATTTTATCATATGTTTGCATTATTAATGCCTACCTTTGTATCTTGTGCTGCTCCTCCTGTAGACTCATTTCAGAGATTCTGAGTTTCTCACACTCCTCCGACATTATATCAAAAAGTCAAATGTTTTTATAGCATGAACTTAGCTTGATCCTGATGAGAAAAGAACAGAAGAATATGAAATTCTCTTTCTGGTATATAAAAGTTATTTTTATTTGGCTGTAAATTCCTTTAAACGTCTGTAAAGTATCATTTAAATACTGACATTTACTTTCTCTCTCCAACAGCCTATGCTTTAGTGGAATATGAGCTTAAATTACATGGCAGTTTAAGTGAATTAAACTTCTATAAACAGAGAAAGAAAACCTAACCACCAAACAGCAACCTGGAATTTTTTTTTTTTTATTTTAATCAAAAGCTGGTGGGAATCAGTAACTGATAACTAAAACTCGGCATGTGATATTCACTTTAAGAAAATGAGTAAAAATATACACTCTATAAAGAACATCACAAAACCTCCATGTTGTTTGAAGTAAATCACACAAACACTGATCTTCCTTATTGACAGTTTTGACAGAAAATGTATGACATTTCAAAATTAAAGTATTGTACATCGCACTAATCAAATTAATAAACCTATTAATAATCCTATTTCATTCCTATGTTAAAAAAAATACACTTGTACCAATACCATGAATGTTTAAATGAACATGTGAAACATTTTACTAAATTAGTGAAAATGGTTTATATGGAAGATTTCCTATATGTTGCATTATTGGCCTGATAATGTAACATATTTATGTATTAACGTAACAGGACTCTGATAAATTATTTCAGCTCTGTGTTGAAGAAAACACTTACAATACAGGACTGAAGTAAGTCATCAGAGTCGTGTGTTTGTATTAACTCTATTGATACCAGTGTATTATGTCCAACCCTGATCCAACTATAGGCTACTCTGAGGGGAAAAAGTTAAAGTTGTAGCTAATTGTGTCAGTTATCAATAATAATAATTTATACATGTTGCTCTATCACCTTCTGCGAATTTGAAACCACTTCACTCATCACACCTCCCCCTTTTTTTAAAAAAAAAAAAATCACAATAAATTCACGTAAACCAGCCACTCTTCCTTGAAACCTTCCTTGAAACACCGCTGAAAATGCAAAACGTGCATCTGCGATCTCCTACACAACCACAGCAACTTAACTTTATGCAAAATGATCATTTTAAATAAATAAGTAACAAAACCAACAACAATTCACAGTATTTATGCCCTTACGAAAAGAAATGCTACAGGAATCCTGCAGGATTACATTTTTTCTACAGGATGTTCCTATAGGGTTTAGCATGGAGCCTAGAGTACAATAGAAACATGTCGGAATTTCCAGTACACTCGCTGCACAAGGGAGAAATCCTGCACACATCCTGCCAAAATAAAAGCTCCCAAGAATGTAATTTATCCTGCAGGACAACTTATTTCCTGTAAATGAAAAATTAAATCTGCAGGTTATGTAGTCGACAAAATGAATTTAGAAAATGGTAGATCTGTTCTGAGAGGGAAAGTCTGTTCTGAAGTCTTTTAGTAAATATGTAGGTATACTCATTTTAGGATGAGAAGACGTTTTATTTGTGAATGACTCAGTGTTTTAACTAATAGGTCGAATAAATAATTCAATGTGTCCTTCACAATGCACAAAAACACGCTCACTTTTTGCATGCAGGAATTCACCTGTTACTAGCCGTTGTGTGTAAACAGTGGTGCTTGAAAGTTTGTGAACCCTTGTGAAGCATTTTCTATATTTCTGCATAAATATGACCTAAAACATCATCAGATTTTCACACAAGTCCTAAAGTAGATAAAGAAACCCCAATTAAACAAATGAGGCAAAAATATTATACTTAGTCATTTATTTATTTATTGAGGAAAATGATCCAACATTACATATCTGTGAGTGGCAAAAGTATGTGAACCTCTAGGATTAGCAGTTCATTTGAAGGTGAAATTAGAGTCAGGTGTTTTCAATCAATGGGATGATGATCAGGTGTGAGTGAGTGAGCGTCCTGTTTTATTTAAATAACAGGGATCTATCAGGGTCTGATCTTCACAACACATGTTTGTGGAAGTGTTTCTTGGCCTGAACAAAGGAGATTTCTGAGGACCTCAGAAAAAGAGTTGTTGTTGTTGATCATTATGGAAATGGTCACAAAACCATCTATATTGAGTTTTGACTCCACCAATACACAGTCAGACAGATTATGTACAAATGAAGGAAATTCAACATCACTGTTACTCTTTTTGGTTTAAATAATAATCATTATGTTTGGAGAAAGGTAAATACTGCATTCCAGCATATGCATTCTAACTTTATCCCATCTGTGAAACATGGTGGTGGTACTATCATGGTTTGGGCCTGTTTTTCTGCATTTGGGCCAGGACGGCTTGCCATCATTGATGGAACCATGAATTCTGAATGATACCAGCCTAAAGGAAAATGTCAGGACATCTGTCCATGTGGGTCATGCAGCAAGACAACAACCCTAAGCACGCAAGTTGTTCTACCAAAGAATGGTTAAAGTTAATGTTTTGGAATGGCCAAGTCAAAGTCCTGACCTCAAGCCAATAGAAATGTTGTGGAAGAACCTGAAGCGAGCAGTTCATTTGAGGAAACTCACCAACAGCCCAGAGTTGAAGCTGTCCTGTACTGAGGAATGGGATAAAACTCCTCCAAGCCGATGTGCAGGACTGATCAACAGTTACCCAAACGTTTATCTGCAGTTATTACTGCACAAGGGGGTCACAACACATGCTGAAAACAAAGGTTCTCATACTTTGCCACTCACAGATATGTAATTTTGGATCCTTTTCCTCATTAAATAAATGACCACACATAATATTCACAGCCTTTGCCATGACACTCAAAATTGAGCTCAGGTGCATCCTGTAATCCGCACAGACTGAGGTCTACCGGTCAGGAAGTCCAGGATCAAGTTGCAGATGGAGGTGTTCAGGCCCAGTAGGTTCAGGTTTCCAATCAGGTGCTGAGCAATAATTGTGTTGAAGGCTGAACTGAAGTCTATGAACAGCATCTGAACATAGGTGTTCTTTTTGTCCAGGTGAGTGAGGGCCAGCTGTAGGATGGTGGCGATGGCATCATCCATGGATCAGATGGGGCAATACGCAAACTGCAGTGGGTCCACTGAGCGGGTCAGCAGGGTCTTGATGTGCCTCATGACAAGCCTCTGAAAGCACTTCATGATGATGGATGCGTGATGATGAAAGACTGAAGACTTTTTCAGCACAGGGACAATGGTGGTAGCCTTGAAGCATGTTGGAACGATGGTGCTGCTCGGGGAGATGTTGAATATGTCAGTGAGAACATCTGTCAGCTGGTCTGCACATGCTCTGAGCAGTCTGCCCGGACTGTTGTCTGGTCCAGCAGCCTTCTGTGGGTTGACTCTACGTAAAGTTTTCCTCATCAGCCATGGTTCGACACAGCACTTGGTTGTTGGGAGGAGGGGAGGTCTTCCTCGCTGCCACCTCATTCTGCGCCTCAAACTGAATGTAGAGGTTGTACAGTGCATCTGGAAGGGAGATATCACAGTCACAGGTGGGTGATGTCCAATAGTTGCTGATGGCCTGAATGCCCTTTCACATGCACCACGAGTCACCGCTAAGCATGAAGTGACCATGGATTTTCTGGCCGTATGCGCACTTTGCCTCTTTGATAGTCAGGGACAGTTTGGCCCTCACTGTTCTTAGGGCCGCATTGTCAACTGCCCTGAAGTCTCAGGTGCTCAGCAGTGCACGCACCTCCGCTGTCATCTGCAGAACATGACATCGTCAATGCACTTGCACTCAGATCAGAAACTAGGGATGTCACGATACCAAAACTCTAGTAGTCGGTACAGATACCAGCAAAAATACACGATACTCGATACCAAAGTCGATACCACGTTGTGTAAAAATAAATAAATAAATACTTAAACATTAATTCCTTTATTTAAACATTTGAGCATTATAAAAAACAATAGTGGCAACAGTCACATAATAAAAAAAACAATTACAAAATAGATATATAATAAGTATGAAGGCATAAAATGTTTTTTCTTTGAGATGTTCTGAAATGAGGTCTCTGGTTTCGTGTGTATATTCTGGGGATCTCTGTGTACATGAAGTAAGTTCTGCTTGGTAGCTGGTATCTGGTGTTAAACTGCTGAAGCATTTGCTGGAATCTATGCTTTTCTACAGTGTAGACAGGAACTTGATCCATGCATATGAACTCAGCAACTGCCCTATCCAGTTTCCTTGCTTCGTTTGAGTTTTTGTCATATTTCTTGTGTCTTTTTAAGCTTCTCTTAAGGTTAATGTTTGTTGACTTTGCTCCTGACTCTCCTAGTGGACATCCTCCTCTGGCTGATACTGGAGAGAGACAGAAAGACAGAGAGAGAGAGATAGAGAGAGAGAGATTTTAGTTATCAAACACTGTCTGACAATGACTAAAACAGTGGAGTCTACAGGTGCTAAGGTGCACTCCTAAACACACACCTTATACGCTGAATGCAAGCATTAGTTTAAATTCACTGACATAGTCTCAGGCCGAAAATATTTACTAAAACCATTAAAATTAAAATAATTATTTAATCTAGTGACATTAGGCTACATTTAGCTGACAGGACACGGGCTGAATGGAGATGCATGGTGGCCCATTAGGAGGTAGTTTATAACACTGCAATGCGTTAGCGTCGTGAACAAAAAACTGGCTATTGCTAACATTACATGGAGCATAACATTAGCTGGTTTCACGGCCGCAATGCAGCTGCCGCAAACAAACATAATATAGGACCGTCTTTCAGGATGAGGATTAGAAGTTTTACAGTTTGTTTGACGTTAATATGACCTGAAACACACTTACCTTGAATTCTTTGAAGAGATCGGGGTGCCTGTCTTTCAGGTGCTTCACCAAATTCGAGGTGTTTCCTCCCTTTGTTTGAAGTGTACGATGGCATCGTTTGCACACTGGCTTCAGAGCATCAATTATATGTTTGTTTTTATCCACCTCAAATGTGAAGTATTTCCATATTCGACCCTTGCCTTTTTTTCCTCTCAACGAGACAGGGAGCAGCTGAATTTGTCGCCATAGCCATCTTTTGTAGTTTTTCCCCTTGTGCGTAGTTGTTCTTCTTTACCAATTGTGGACCGACTAAAACACTTGCGCGTATTTACTGCCCCCTTCAGGTTCGGATGAATCGCAACCTCTGTACTTTCGGTACTTTCAAAACAACCGGTACCAACAGAACTGCAGAAAAACAAGTACCGTCACGTTTTCAGAATGTTGGTACCGACTTGGTACCGAAGTATCGGTTCTTGTGACATCCCTAACTGAAACACTGTCCCCTTTGGATGCCCAGGGCTCTTTGATGCCCAGGGCTCCAGCTCACTGCATCTTTAACAGAGCCTGCTCCACCACCTCCTGTTGCCCCAGGGGTAGACACTGTGGCTGCTGACATATGAGTGCAGCATCCCCTGTGTCAATGTCATGCTGCACCAAGTGTGTTTGCCCCAGCTCCCTGTCATCACATGCAAAGCAATCCTGAAATTCCATAAACAGCTGCCACAATTGTCCCTGCTGCCACATGTCAGGTCTCCGGAGCTCCTTTGCATTATCTCCTGTAGAGCTGCCATGTTCCTCCCCTCTCCCCCAGGTGAAGACCCCAGCCCCTTTTCCTCAGTCTTTTGGCCATGTGTGTGGTGACAGTGGCTTTGGTTGGGACATAGTGGGTGACTCTACTCTGTCTTTCGGTATGTATATTAAGTCGTACATTAAGTCGGCATGTCCAGGACCCAGCTGTCAGTCCATCTGTGTGACAGACTTCAGGTGGCCTCATCCTTACCAGCTGACCACTGTTGCAACTCAGTGTGGCCTTGGCTAGGTCTAACTGACAGCCATGGTCTCTCAGAAAGTCCAAGCTCAGAATACAACTGTCCTGCACTTCAGTTATTCACACAAGATGCTGAATGTTCTTGCCCCCCACAGTCAATATCAACAAACCTCTCCCTTTCATGGGAGCTAGCCCACCAGCCACTGTCCAGAGCTGAACCATTGTGCCCTCCAACTGTGTCCCTTCTGGCACCACATCTGGTGAACCACTGTAACTGTAGACCCTGTGTTAACTAGAGCTGTGCATGAAATTCCCTCATTACAGATGGGAATGTGGCAAAAGTCTGATATGCCGTTCTGCCCACCACCACTATCACAAGTTCATCAGGCCTGGCAGTGAGTTCTGGTGACGCGCGGGATATTGGTTTGGAGGGGTCTGCAGTGTCCCGCCTACTGTACCCCCTTTCTGATTGCCACTACTTTAGCCTGGTCAGGGCATTCTCTAACCAGATGACCCAGGTGACCTAGATGACCACACCCCCAGCAAAGACAGGTTTGTGTTTTCTGTCACATGGGCAGAGGCACAGCCAACCCCCGAATCATCTCTATAATCTCATCCAGCCACTCTGGTTTTTGTGCTGCCATTTCACTGCTTACAACTGCCCTGACGTTGGTGGTGGAGTCCTTTGACGACCACGCATGGTCATCTCAACTGACATTTTTCTCTCCAGTGCTAACTCCAGGGCCTCAGACAAATCATGTGGGCATGCAAGCTGTGTATGAATGCGCAGCTCTGCTGGGGAAAGGGCTCTGATGAACTGATCGCGGCATGACCCAGATTACTTGCTGCACTCACTCCGGCATATTCATCATCTTCCTCCATCTTACCACAAACTGAATTATCCATCTTCTCCAGCAGCAGACAGCAGCTGCGTGGCTAATGCTCAACCTTAAATCAGCGAGTGTACCTCACAGCTGTCTTCAATTGTTTTACTTCTCACAGCATTTGTAGCGTTCTTCGACAAGGATGCAATGCTGTTGTCGGCCACACCCGGCTTGTTTCAGAGAACCTCACCAGAACAACGTGAACTCCTCTCTTCTCCCCCTCCCCAGAGCCCCTCACACACTCTCACACACACACGGAGTGGGACCTCCTCCTCACTTGACCCAAACATTTAATAACAGTTCCCCAACATTAACTGAAAAAAGTTAAATCTTTTACAATAAACACATTATTTCCCTTAAAACAATATCAACATTCTGAACACGTTACTATATATATATATATATATATATATATATATATATATATATATATATATATATATATTGTAACGTGTTTACACACACACACATATATATATATATATATATATATATATATATATATATATATATATATATATATATATATAATGTGTGTGTGCATATAATAATAATAATAATAATATTTTCTTAAAATGTTTTTAGTAAATGTGTTTTTATTTGGTTTTAACGCTTTATAGTGTAAATATAAAAACATTTAGCCTGTAAACTCATAAATACTGTGAATCGCTGTTTGCTCGTTTTGTTACTTTATTTACAAGTGAAGTTGTTTTGGTTGTGTAGGAGCATATAATTATAATAATAATAATAATAATAATAATAATAATAATAATAATAATATGAATTTCAATAATATTTGGTTGTGTAGGAGCTCGCGGACGCCCCTCAAACTTTTCAGCTAAATGTTTTATCAGTCAGGACAGAATCCAATAAACAGTAAAATATATCACATCCTCCGATCTGACACGAATGGTTTAGAGATCCTCCGACATTTCAGCAGTTCAGTCTAAAATGGCGCTCTGTGTGTGTGTTATGATAGCAATCCCCTTGGGAAGCAGCGTTGTGTTTGTCTTTATTGCTGCTTATTGTGTTTGTTCGAGAGAAAGAAGGAAATACAGTAGAAATAAGTCAGGAATTGTTCTAATGAATATTAATATGATTAATTCTCTAACAGACAGGACACACAGGTCCGTTAACTTCCCTCAGGATAAGTTACTGCGTCACACCGCGTTAGTGAATAAAGAGTAGAGTGTGTAAGTTTAGACAGAAAAGTTCTTCATTTAGTGAATGATCCTAACACTCACATATTACAGCTTTATATTCATGTACTCACTGCGATGTGTTTCCCCGAAACGACCTGCTGACTTTCACTTTCAACTGATATCCAGAGAAGGAAAGGAGGAGTTCCAGCTGCTGGTCTTGAGCTCAGTTCAGTTCAGTAAGCTTCACTGGCGTGACCGTAAACATGTAGAGAATTCCCAAAGCATTCCATGGAACAGAACTGTGATTAACAAACATTACTTATAACACTGAGTGTCCGAATACAAACATGGAGAGGAGAGAATATAAATAAAGCGCATATAAAAAATACTGGCAATTTACAGTGAGTCTCTCTCTCTCTCTCTCTCTCTCTCTCACGCACACACACACACACACACACGTCTTTTTACACCGCCTGATATGGGGGGGGGGTCTGTGACTTATTGTTGGGATGTCTGATAGGCTGTTTGGATTGCCTTCAGTGGGATGTGGTTTTAAGCTGTTTATTCTAAATTGTGTTCTTTGGCTTGAACTAAAGTGACTACATTTTGAAAAACACGAGGAAATAAAATAAAAAGGATTGAGTGAAATTAACCTTTTAAATAACATTAATAAGCATGGTTTGGGGAGGAACGGAGTACAAGCAAAAACGGAGCAAAAAAACTGTATTTCTTTCGTTCCGGTTCGAATATATTGTAATAAATGTTGAAAATAACAATAACATGAATCAGTCACTATAATAAGACAAATAATATAATAATGTTGCATTTTTGTTACTATTCATTTATTCCGTTATTTGATATCTATGTCACGCTTGCACACGTTTTGAAAACCGTCCCTTTGCGCCACCCTGTGGTAATTGTGCGAATGACTTTCACATGTAAGTGGTTTGTAGAGGGTATATGTCGAATGTCACATGACCAAACCGGAAATCTGGTCTCACCACATTCGCTTGCAGGGTGATCCACTAACCTAGCTAGTTCGTAGTATTGTTATTGTTATTATTCAGAGTATTGTTCACGTTTTATTTTATCTGGATCTGAGTGAGTGTAAACTAGGAGACTCAGGAGTGATGAAACACACTGAATGAAGCTTTATAATGATGCAGGATTACACTTTAGAGTTGTCTTTCACAGACCGTACACAGATTTTTACTAATACACAATAACAATGTAGACAAGTACTTTACTATTATATTTCTGCATCTCATTGTTACATACATGCCTACATCAACATTATTTAATCCTGTGAGGTAAAGAAACTAAAAACTTTTCTCTCTGCAGGTTATATCAGTGCAGAATAACAGATAGAGGCTGTGCTGCTCTGACTGCAGCTCTGATGTTAAACTCCTCACATCTGAAAGATCTGGATCTGAGATGTAATAAACTGGGAAATTCAGTCACACAACTCGAGGAGTTACTGAAGCGTTCAGGAGGACAGAGACGGTCAGCAGCATGTTGGTTATCGTACTGACAGAAGTACATAAAACATCATTTATGTTGTCGTTAATGGTCCTTCCTTTAACACTAACTCTCCTATTCTTATAAACTGAAATAAACTTTATGATAAGAAAGTAAGAGAAGAGGAAGTCTGACTGTGTCTAGTTCTCATTCAGACACATTCTGAATCTGTTGTTTATTTATAAATTATTTCTTATGCATGTATGTGAAATGTGGTCATAATAAACATAATCGTTTGTCTGGAATCTACTCCTGCTGGTGTTTTTTTTAACTCTTATTTTTAAATGACGAAGTTGCTAAGTTTATAGCTGAATATTAGGTCTGTGTTCATCATTACATTGATAAAACACAAATCTGTAGCACCAGATAAAGGTGATGCTCTAATCCTACCAATAAAACACTGATCTGTAATTCCCCCTAATATAAATAAGATCAAAATTGAACAAAAGTACTTTCAATTTAAAACAATTAGAAAAATTTACTTAATCTAAATGTGTGCACAGATTCCATTGTGGCATTCTCAAGTGGAGGGAAAACGTTTATCCCAAATTTAGTAAATCCAACTACGCCACCGTGGGGGAAACCAGGGAAATACTCCCAAATAAAGGCACACAGAAGTTCTACAATCGGGGCAAGGAACACGAGAGTGAGATGAGAGTATGAACATAAAAATGATATTTTATTATGACACTTATGACCAGGTTTTTGACAACGCTGACAGAGTAATACCTCAGTACGGGATGATCGAACACGCAGAGGAAACTGCATACATGCAACACTTTGAGTGAGTTGATTTAGCTGTTGCTGCTGTGATTTTAACATCTCCCGCAGCTCCCTTAACTCCGTCTGAGAATACCCTTGCACACCATACTGGATGCCATAAGCCACTGCCACTAACTGACTCCAGCCCCTCGCACCCCCTGGCATTCCCTCCCGTTCACACCTAACACCCTCACCACATACTGTCAATAAGTAGAAGCAGGCTGGTGGCGAACTAGTTGCTTCAGCTCCCGGCAGAGAGCGCTATCGGCTACATACTCGACAAATTGATCATGCAACACAATTTCCGCATTAGGGATAGCATTAGGTGATTGCTGTTTAACCCTCTCCAGGAGAATCATCAAGGCCAGGGAAAACTCTAACAGAGATTCCCCATCCTGCTGCCTCCTGGAGAAAACGTCTTCATGGAGTGCTACATATGATTGAGAGCAACCATACAACTCACGTAAAATTGCAATAATCTTATCAGGATCTCCCCGTTCCTCACTGGGATGGTGCCTAATCTCCTCCCGTGCATACACATACATATCATTCAGCCACCGGCTAAACGTTGCGATCAATAAACACGATCTCCGGCGTGAACTCGCCACAATGCACGCTCACCAAATCACTTAAGTCCATGGACTCACCCACGCTTAAAATATTTTCACAACTATTTACATTATAAAGCACAGCCATAGGTTTTCTATTGAACATCAAACTGATTGAAAATACCTGTAAAAATAAACATAAATGTAAACAGAGCACTGTTCAGATATATTCAGTATGGATTTGTTTAAAATGTCTTTGTTTGTTGTGAGCTAGCATGTCAGAATGATAAGTGTATAATAGAATCATAACATAATAGAATCAAGCATGTAACATCATGCTTTCTATACAGTAAAAACAGAAAAAGGAGTGATGAATACACTGAGATGTATATTTCCTCTAAACAGTGATCTGTAGAGTTATTGTTATAGATTTAACAAGTGAATGTCTGTATATTAATGTTACGTGTATATACAGTATAACTCATTTAAAAGTAACAACAGTTCCTTTGTTCACTTCTGATGCTGTGAGCGTGAGCGGCCATTTTAATTTTTGTCAGTCCATAAACTGGGATGGAACTCATAGCTGAGAAGATTACTCCAAGTCATATTCAAAACATGTCTTGGCACCTCAGTGTGAAATGTCTATCCCAAATGTCTCCGTTCTCCCTACGGAAGTGCACTAGTTGTACTATTTAATGGTTGAACACTATGTAGTGCACCCTGTAGACAAGATTACCATTTGGAATTGAACATTAAGTAAATTGTTTCAGGAAGTCATGATCTGGGGCTTTTTTTGGCCTCCTGCTTTAAGTTTGAGAGGCATTATGTTTTTGTGTTGTCCGTGATTCCCTCCAAAATTCTCGTTAGCATGATATCTGAAGAATGAGTGGTTGAATGTTTATAGAATTTATATGAAATTATCATTGTGACCTGCAGATGAACTGATTAGATTTTAGAATCGATCCAAACAGAGAAAAGGTCACAGCAAGGTCAAATGTCCCCATGCTTGGTTAAAAACAATGCTTATATGATAAAGAACCTTCAGCTTGGGTTGTGAATACATATTCTTCACTAACTTCAAGTGGCATTTGTCTAATTAAGTTACAAAACCAAATTAGTGAAGCATACAAACTATCTCCTCTGTCACTGTCACCATGTCATTATTTTAACTGTTAACAAAATGTGAAATAGTACCAATGCATCAAAGACTTAATTAAGAAAGGTGCCGCCACTCTGGTAGACATGATAGCTGATGAGAAAAATAGTTTAGAGGATATTATACATAGCGTACATGAATTTCATTCTGATCCTTCAGTGTTTGCATTTCTTGGCAATTAAAGTTTTTTTTTTTTTTTTTTTAAACAACACAGTAATGTGTTGTTTTAGAGCTCTACTGTTTACATGTCTAATTTTTATGCTATGGTATAGGGTTAGTTTATGGTTTTCTCCTGCACAGCTTGAAAAAAAATGTTAATGTCCTGATTGTGTGTGTGTGTGTGTGTGTGTGTGTGTGTGTGTGTGTGTGTGTGTGTTTATTTGCTGGTTCGCATCTGTTTTACTGTGTGTGATTTTTTTTTTTAACTAGCTTTTGTTTCATTAAAAAAAAAATCTGTAAAAATGTCAAAGCGGTGTGGTGAAAACTCGTGTAATCTGGGAGCAGCAGTTAAATTTAGAAGATGCGACGACGATGGTCTGTGTACTTTTGAACAGAGACGTTACAGGGTTTAATTCGGACAATGGAGGATCTGAATAGACAGCAGTCTACCACCGATACTTTGCTGGACTTGTTATACAGTGTTAGATCAATGGCTGAGGTTCAAACAGAACCAATGCTTAATTCGTTGTTAGACAGCGATTCAAATTCACAGCAGGTGGTGTGGGGGTCCGCGGGAGCAACGAGGTGGAGAAGGTCTTTACCCAATATGTACATCATACAAATCTTAGTGCTATTTATATTGTGCAGAATTTATTTTGCCAAGGGAAAGCCAGTAGGACCATCAGCTTAAACACAAATTATCTAATGTTGTTTAAAAACCCCCGAGATGCTAATCAAGTCAGTGTTCTAGGAAGACAAATGTATCCCGGCAACACAATTTTTTAAATGGAATGTTATCAAGACGCAACCAGCAAGCCTTTCGGGTATCTGCTGATTGATTATAAAACACAAACACCCGAACACTATCGGCTCAGAACAGATTTACTTGCGCCACACCCTGTGGTATATCTCCAGAAAAGAAGATAGCGATATGTCTGACAGACTTTGTAGAAACCTGCCGCTTTTAAAAATATTATTAAAAGCATCACCCAAACAAAGACGGATTACAAACTGCCAGAGACGAGCTCATTGCGACATTGTGTGAAGTAGCTCTTAATGTTCTCTACGGCAATATACCTCTCACATCTCAACAATACCGGAAGCTCAGAAAAAGGAAAAGCGTGATCAGATTTGTATCGGAAAGACTGCTGGTGTTTAAAGAAAGAGACGTGTAATAAATCAACAGGGGGGCTTTCTTCTACCACTCTTCAGCGTGGCTATTCCTTTCAGCTCCAGCCTGATTGCTTCTAGATAACAGAGGAAATGGAGTACGCAGAGAAAATGTTTTTAGTCCCGCGGCACCAGTTGGACAAACTAAAGACCGGGACAGCACGCGAATCTATTCAGCAAATCGTGGAGAATGATTTGGACATTGCTATAAGAAATATCTTGCACCGCTCTGACAGTTCTGAAAAAGCGAAGCTGTACACAAACGGTTTACAGCGCTTTTTAACAGTCGCTAGACAAGGGGACCGTGAAAACAGCACATTAACATTGACACCTATGCAGACTGAGCATCCTGAACAGGAAAAGCCGTCTGCGCCGCCCGGCGTAAACCACCACGACGCTTTAGATAACGTAGCGGCGGATATTTTGAAGAATGTTCCGCAGAGGAGTGTAAAAAAACGCTCGCTACATTTGAGATAAAATGTCTAAAATGAAAGATGTCACATCTTGGGACGATTCAGGAGAGTTTGTGTTTAACGGTAGAACTATTCACGGCTCACAGATGCTCGATTTAGTTAAAGGCATCACGGCTCCGCAAAAGATTTCTGATGCCCGAAGACCTGTCGGCTGGCTTGAATTTCTGGAGGCTTTTGCTACTTTAAACATACCATACTCAACGGTGCCAAACCATTCTGTCAGACACGCAATTAACTCTTTCAAAACCACATCGACTTCGCCTGTAACCAGCTCATCTAAGAAGCGTAAAAAACAGAAAATACTTCCGAGCACACCATCAGCACAATCAAATTATTCAGATGGCCCTGTATTCAAATCACCCAGTCTTGACACGAGTCAGTGGCTACGTTTTTAATCCACGAGTTTTCTATTGTTTATGATCTTGTTATTATCTGTATTGATGTATGTGGTGTATGTATAACAACAATAATATTAATGTCAATAATAATAATAATAATAATAATAATAATAAAGAGTCAAAAGAAGAAGAATTCTCTTTTCTTTGTTTTTATTGTAAAAATCTAGTGTTAGACTTAAACATTTCACCTGTCTGAACACAACAAATACATTTGAAAACATTTTCATTACAAAGACCTTTTTTCAGTTTTAGTTTTTTCAGAAATGCTGACACCATCTTGTCATTTTTAATAAAATTGCCGGTATACATCTTCAACACTCGGTCATAATCATGCCCCTTTACCATGTGATTGAGAAAAAACACACAATGCTGCCCGCAGGTCTCTGCCGAAAAATCTTGAACTTGTACTGCTGAATGTTGAATCACTCTAGAATTGCGGTTTAGAAAGTTTTTGATATTCTGTGGAAAACGATTGTCATCTGGTTTATTACCAAAGCTGTCAAAAAAACAACCCACGCCTACCCCGTTTATGTAGATGGCTAGCCAGCGTTCACCCGGGAGTTCTGAAGGATGCGTGTTTATCACCTTTGATGGTAAATTTCTTAAGGGGACTTTTGGTAGGTTGTCCTGCCCTTGATCCTTCCTAATGCCAATAGATACGGCTGGTGGCCCTCCCTGGCACTGAGATGGCCTTCACTACTGCTGGATGACTAGAAAAAACATTAATGTTGGTCTTACCAGTGAGTCTCCTAGAGTAAAGGAATTGCATGCAAATCTTGGTGTATTTTGCATTTTTAATCTAATTTTTATTGTTGCTGTTGTTGTTTTTTTTCCTAGGTAAACTAGGGTAAACCCTATCGAGGGTATCAGGGGGTCATTCTGGCTATGGTGAAGATTTGTGATCTTTTACTGAAATAAATACTATAACATTTAAGACCATCTGCGTTATTCTTTTGTGTATGCTAAAGTGTCGACATG
Organism: Ictalurus punctatus; assembly: GCF_001660625.3. Taxonomy (NCBI): domain Eukaryota; kingdom Metazoa; phylum Chordata; class Actinopteri; order Siluriformes; family Ictaluridae; genus Ictalurus; species Ictalurus punctatus. The sequence goes on from NC_030429.2 coordinate 2,743,465, forward strand.
TCTGAAGAAATGAAAAAAATGTATTGCATCCCTTCATATGCGGGGTCTTTTGGTGGTAAAAAACATATAAAAGGCAGCGTTTTAAAGGAAACAAGGGTTCGTTTAACAGATAAACAAGTTTCGGATTGGCTCGCCGGCGAGGATGCTTACACGTTACACAGAACTGCCCCATTAAAATACAAAAGAAATCGTGTTTTTGTTTATGGTATTGATATGCAGTTTCAGGCAGATCTGGTCAATATGTCTGCATACGCCAAGGAAAACGACAACGGTAATTTTCTGTTGACATGCATACACATGTTTGGTAAATATGTGTGGAATAAATCCGGCATCGAGGTGTCTAAAGCTTTCCAATCTATACTGGATGAGGGCAGGGTGCCCCGTAAACTACAGACAGATCATGGGAAAAAAAATTTTTAATAAACATTTTCAAAGCATGACAAAAAAGTACAACATACAACAATTTGCAACAGCCACCGATTTAAAAGCGTGCATCGTCGAACGTTTTAAAAGAACCTTAAAAGGGCGGATGTGGGTTCCATGCATTCATCAACTCTAGATTAGATTACTGTAATGCCTTACTGCCTGGATGTTCCAGTAGGAACATAAACAAACTCCAGTTAGTCTAGAATGCAGCTGCTAGAGTCCTAACTAGAACCAGAAGATACGACCACATCACACCAATCTTATCCACACTGCATTGGCTCCCAGTGAAATCTTGCATTGATTATACTTTTATTAATTTACAAAGCACTGAACGGTCTCGCACCACAGTATATAATCAACCTTTTGGTTTTCTATGATCCGCCACGCCTACTTAGATCAAAAGATGCAGGCTATTTGACGGTACCTAGAATAGTGAAGGCTAAATCAGGGGGAAGAGCTTTCGCTTATAGAGCCCCACAGTTATGGAACAGTCTTCCTATTAGTGTTCGGGACTCAGACACAGTCTCAGTGTTTAAGTCTAGGCTTAAAACATATTTGTTTACTCACGCCAACCCTGACTAGTCTCTCTATTATGCTAATTCCCAGTCCTAATAATCTTTTCTCTCCTCTCTCCTTCTGCCGAGCCCCACACGAATTTATGGAGATGCTAGAGATCCTGATCCTTCTGCTCTCCGGACCTGCCTGATCCGTTTCGGATGTCCTGCCTCTGGATGGAGCTCTAATCTACTCCAATTCCAGACTGCTGGGACTACGGCTGCTTCTATGGCCATACAGAATTCATATATGTCAATAATGAACTTTTTCACATTATCTGTTGTTACCCAGATGAGGATGGGTTCCCCTCTGAGTCTGGTTCCTCTCAAGGATTCTTCCTCTTAAAACATCTTAGGGAGTTTTTCCTTGCCACCATCGCCACTTAGTGGCTTGCTCAGTTGGGATAAATTCGCACCTTTAATATCTGTATACCGTGTTGATATTTCTGTAAAGCTGCTTTGAGACAATGTCTATTGTAAAAAGCGCTATACAAATAAAATTGAATTGAAATTGAATTGAATGTGGAGATATTTAACTGCTATAAACTCCAAACGCTATATCGATATTCTACAAGACATCACGGATGGATACAACGCCAGTTATCACAGGAGCATTAAGATGAGATCTATTGATGTAAACAAAAAAAATGAATCTGTGGTGTATAAAAACCTATATGGTCCTAAAGACGGCCCCGGCATAACCCCTAAATTTAAATATAAAGTTGGCGACATTGTTAGAATTTCTAAAGTAAGAGGTCCATTCAGAAAAGGCTATAAAGAAAACTATACACATGAGTTTTTCACTCTAACAGAATGCATATCACGTGAACGTCCCGTCTATAGATTGTGTGATTATGATGGCGATGTCATTGATGGTATTTTTTATGAAGAGGAATTACAAAAAATATTTGTGAACAAAAACAAAACATTTAAAGTGGAAAAAATTTTAGACCAGAAGAAACAAGGCTGAAAAACAATGACTTTGGTTAGATGGCTCGGATGGCCCTCAAAATTCGCATCATGGATTGACTAGAAAGAATTGGTCGATGTAAAGACCCCATTAAACAAACGAAACCTCATAGACAGCACACATTCAGGTAAAAATCCATCCATGACTGAGCGTGGTTTTTATGTAACGCTTCCCTGTAATGCCTCAACGATTGTTTATCCGGAAAATAGCATCTCGTGTTATACAACTCGATTATTGAAAACTATGCATCTAAAAGGAGAATGGCAAGTTGGCTTAATCGAATTTGAATATCCACTGTCGTGGTACATATTTAATGAGGAAGATGCTACGCTCATTTTCAACTATGGTGAAGCAACGCAGACTGAGAATTGAGTGACCAAATATAATAATATTGAAGGCAATGTATCAAAGGCATCTTACAGGTTAAAGACTGGATATTATGACAACGTCGTTTTTTTTTTATCAGGGAGATCAACGCATCAATGACACCATGTGCGAATCTCGGCTATGGCCATGTTAAAAATAAAATTTTTCTTAAAGGCCCTCCGAAGACATCGTTGACATTTTATGGAAAGGTGGCCAATATTTTAAGATTTAAACCGGGAGTTCAATTCAATTCAATTCAATTTTATTTGTATAGCGCTTTTTACAATAGACATTGTCTCAAAGCAGCTTTACAGAAATATCAACACGGTATACAGATATTAAAGGTGTGAATTTATCCCAACTGAGCAAGACACTGAGTGGCGACTGAGTTGCTATTGAAACTACGGTCCATGCTCTTGAAAGGTCTGGCATGACTTTTGCGCCTTTTCAGGCTGACATTAATGAGTTTTTACAGTATGTACATTTATACCGATATCATAGAATACCAAACCGTGGGTGATTGGGGGCTGGTGAGGATTATGTGGACCTAAACACCACCCTTGATTTTTTTTACGTCTCAAAATCACTAATGCAGAAGGTACAGAGATAGCAGAGGGAGCCCCCGTGGGGCTTATTAACTATGCCGTATCTACAATATTTTCACAAGTGGACGTATCGCTTGGAGACCATCTCATATCACAAAGTTCCAATACATATCTTTATCGTGCCATAATAGAGTGTCTAATCAATTATGGTAAAGACGCTCTTGAAATGCTATTCTCAGCAGGGCTCGTTTACAAAGACACTGTTGATCACATGGACGTAACGGACCCCGCTGGTGGTAATAGAGGTTCGACCAAACGAGCTGCATTTACCAACGCCAGCAACGTTGTTGAACTACTGGCCACCATTCACAGTGACATATTCTTTCAAGAAAAACTAATGCTTAACGGTGTGGACATTAAAATTCGCATGACGAGGGCAAAAGATGAATTCTGTTTGATGCGGAGCGACACTGTAGCCTATAAACTAAACATCATGTCAGCTTCTCTGGTTGTGAAAAAACTGTCTGTATCACCAGGTGTGAGATTGGGGCACGCACAAGCATTGCTCTGGACGCCAGCCAAATACCCCATCGACAGAGTATGTGTGAAAAACGTCTCAATTCCTGTAGGCTCACGTGTTTGTAATCAAGAAAAGTCTTTTCAGCGTATAAAGAGCACAAGTGTGTATGGGGACACTGGATGAATGGAACTAGTTTTGTTATTGCACATTTGATGAAAAGTGACTTTCTAGACATAAAATGTCACTTTTTTCACCTTATCACACTGTAACATCAACTTTTACATTTTAATGTAAACAATCATATTTCGTAATATTTTAGGTCAGAAACATTCCATAGTACTATATTATGTCTAAATATGTGAAAAGAATCAAATTGGAGTAGGTCGGGCAATTGATTATATGAGTTTGTTAGAATAACCACTTTCATTTGCTCCTAGCCCCTTCTCGTTCGCTCTACAGCGTTTTGAGCGGATGAAGAGCACAAGTGTTTATGGGGACACTGGATGAATGGGAATTAGTTTTGTTATTGCACTTTTGATGAAAAGTGACTTTCTAGACATAAAATGTCACTTTTTTCACCTTATCATACTTTTTCATCAACTTTTGCATTTTAATGTAAACAATCATATTTCGTAATATTTTGGGTCAGAAACATTTCATAGTACTATATTATGTCTAAATATGTGAAAAGAATCAAATTGGAGTAGGTCGGGCAACTGATTATATTAGTTTGTTAGAAAAACCACTTTCCTTTGCTCCTAGCGCCTTCTCGTTCGCTCTACAGCGTTTTGAGCGGATAAAGAGCACAAGTGTGCATGGGGACACGGGATGAATGGGAATTAGTTTTGTTATTGCACTTTTGATGAAAAATGACTTTCTAGACATAAAATGTCACTTTTTTCACCTTATCATACTTTTTCATCAACTTTTGCATTTTAATGTAAACAATCATATTTCGTAATATTTTGGGTCAGAAACATTTCATAGTACTATATTATGTCTAAATATGTGAAAAGAATCAAATTGGAGTAGGTCGGACAACTGATTATATGAGTTTGTTAGAAAAACCACTTTCCTTTGCTCCTAGCGCCTTCTCGTTCGCTCTGTTGGCTCGAATTTAGCCTATTATCCAAAAACATTTAAAACTCAACTTAGAAGCCAATACTCACATCTACCTCTGAGTCCAGTTGGAGATAGAAAAAATACACCAGCCGTGAGTGAGAAGAAGCAAGGGTCCAGCTTTATTGTTCCATTCCACCACACGAGATCCACACCAATGAGAATTCTCAGAAGTGATCCCAATACCCTGAGCTTAAGCTCCAGTATTTATACTGTATTTACACACTAGATAACCCATAGGTTTCCAGAAAAGGCCTATTTCACTTACCCATTGAATTGAAACCAGGGGTTTTAATTTACACATAAAATCAGAACCCAGGCATTTCCAACAACCCAGGAAACAAAAACCCAGAGTTTCTAGTTACCTAGGTGGTGAGAAACCAGGATTCTCATTTACCTAGGGGGTCAGAAACCAGGATTCTCAATTCCCTAGGTAAAAAATATGACGTAGACAAGACGACTAAACAACCGCGAGGGACCTTGGTCTTAAGGGGGCAGTTTGACCCAGCCACCCTTATAACTGGCTCTCTTCATGGTTCTCTAAAAATTAAGGCTTTCCTTGCGAGACGAGAATCTTCACCATCTGAATCATGAGTAAGTTATATTTTCCTTTTTTTCCTGTATTTCTCGTTTATAATTTATTTTCATATTTGCACTATATTTCTTATTTTATATATATTTATACTACTTGAAAAGCGGTTTACTGTACTTCCAACTTCTTAATATCATTACAGTTCTACTGTCCTGCATATCCTACTATTCTGTTTTTTATAGAGTTTCTCTATTACTATAAGATATTATTAAAGTTATTCATGTGTGTGTATGAGAAAGAGAGAGTGTGTGCGTATGTTGTGTCTACTTGCCCGCCCTTGACTGTACGAGCATGTGTGTGTTTTAGCACTCCTCAGCTCGTACACTTCTTTCGACTATTTCGACTAATAACCCATAAAGATCTTTAAAGTGTTTTACCAATTTATCCACTTCTGACTAAAACCGCTTCTGTATGTCTAGGTGCCGGTGCCCGTCGTCAGTCCCTTCTCTCACCGTTACTGGACCTGGATCTGGATCTGGACCTCCCTTATGTTTATTTTATGACATTTTTTATCCACAACATTTCCCCCTCTGAGGCTATGAAGCCTCATACAATACCTTAATTAAGCATGGAGGAACTGATTCTGCCGCACCCCATGGCCGTCCCCCACTAGCTGTCAGAGGATTACTCTAACGAAGCCATAATCCCGCCCGTCGTCCCCGTAATCCAATGGGTCCCCTACATTAACCACTTCTACGCAACACCGATCCGAATAGGAGCTGAGGAGGTTTTGTAGACCTGGTGGGAGACGTGCTAGTGTTGTGCGCCCCGGGGTCTCATAGTAGATTGGCAGCTGGAGAATGGGCCTTAGGACCCCCCTACATCCACTTTGTGCCGGACATGTGTAGATGTACCTAGCCATAACTCTTAACCCTTAACTTACTTCTCCTTTCAACTATGTATATATATATCTCATTTCGAATCTAACTACCTTGATTATACGTTTGTTTGCCTACATCGATTATAAGTGTGATTAACTGAGTTCCCCTAATCATTCATTACTACTACTATTGCCGTACGTATGAGTACACTACAGTAACTAACTACTTGATCTACACGTCCCTATCTTTCTCAACTAGGCCTGTCAGCCCACAGTTTTGTATTTGTCGGGACCTGCAGATTCTTGCTTCCCCTCAAAAACCAAACCCCAGTCTTTCGCAGTCAGGGGTGGGCGAAAAAACCTCTTATGAGGAAAAATTCCCACCCGGCCAGCACTATGTGCTCGGCAGCACCATTATACTTTTCTGTGCCTGATTGCGTCATATCACAAACATTTTATAACATTTTATAACAGTACTTGACAGTCTGTTGTATGCAGTATCTCTCTGTATGCTGGTTGTCTTCAGCTCAAGCACTTTACGTACTGTAGAGAGCCACCCTTTGGGGAGAGGTTAGGCTAGCACGTACACCCAGGGTATGGATGTTCACATCTTCTCATCCTGTCTGCCACTGACTGACAGACCCCCCGTTGATGGCAGCTTCGTACCGGACCTTCACGTGTTCCCCACCATCTCGTCATTGGAGGATTGAGCATCCTCCAGGGGTTCGCATGTCCTTGTAGTCCGCTGTTGCCTTGTAGTCAGCATTCTCTCGCTGCTCCGGGACTCCCACCTCCGGGTGAACACCTCTGAACACCTCCCCCCGTTGAGGCGGTGACGCCTCACACATAACACTGCACTCAGCTCTGTTCCTGTGAATATATAGCTCCATACATAATAGTTAGTGGTCTTATATATGTTCTTGATTCATCTGCAATTACTCCAGCGGCAGTCCATTATAAGGAACAGACACAGACATGGGTCGACCCGTAAGCATTTCATGCGGTGTTAGATACATATGGCTGTTAGTCTGCAGGTGATAGGTCATTAGTGCAAGAGGTAGAGCATCTACCGAAATACGTTTAGTATCAGCACAACTTACATCAAACACAAATCAGGGTGTGCCAGACCTATCCCTGGTCAAGGAAAAAAATAAATAATTTTGAGCACACTTCAGGTGATCCTCCACCGTTGCCTGCAAGTACAGAGATCATTCCTTTACCTTCCCCCTCGCACACTGGCTAAGATCATGGGCAGCTGTAATACATACAGCAAGAAGTGCAGTCAGAATTCAATTAAACTATTTGTTCGATAAGTGGCGTTCCAATTTTTCCCTAGAACCTCATTGCATTCAAACAACTCCAAACAGACGACACAATCCATGGGCCTAAACGTCAGTATTTATATATATATATATTTTTTAAAAATTCTACCCTTAACCAGGTTGCATTCTTTAGTGATAGCTTTTTAATTCAGCCAATTGGGCAGAACAGGGTGTTCATAATGTTTGTGAAATTTCAGACCCAAAACTTTTAAGCTCAAGGAAATACGAATTTCGGCTGGGCAATCGTGAGTGTTCTCAGTGACTGGCTCCACAGAATTAATTACACCACTACAGTTGGTGTGTTAGGCACACTAACAGGTTTAAGAATTGAAGAATTTTAGTTCGGGTGGCACATCGATTAACCCCATATCCCCATATCATGTTCTTTCAAAATAGAAATGACCCGGTGTGATGAACGTAAGATCGATGTGTGAGAGAGCAATTTTCCCAATGATCCGCACTAAGAGAGCATCTCCAGCCTGGCAATCCTTGTGCCACCAAATCCAATGTTTTCAATACATAAACTTCAGCCCTGTAAGCGCCCCATTCTCCTGAGCCGGGACCCCCCCAGCAGCACCCCCCCCTTTTCAGTCACATGTAAGATACAGTCTTTGTTGTAGTTTGTCAGCCATAGTACAGGTGCAAAGCATAGGTCCATTCAATGTCAGGCTTGTCCAAAGGACACCCGGATCTCAGGATGTTGTCCTTTAGTGAGCAATCAGTGATCCACTGCAGACCATACTTGATAACGTCCAGGAACATTTGTTGTGCTTTTATGGGGCGGAGGATGACCCCAATCATGTCCTGACGGCCTTGGGAGCGTGCAAGGGAGTCTATGACCACAGAGGAGTACACCACAGGGGAGCCCACAGCCCCGCGAAGGAGACGCTTCCAGGTGTACTACCGATCTAGGAATTGTTAAGGGGAGTAACGGCCTAGAGCTCTCACATGCAGTCACTTGGAAAAAGCGCTGATCAATAATAATATCATGTGGAATGGAATTACAGTTATAGGTTACAGTTGGGACATCTTATATATATATATATATATATATATATATATATATATATATATATATATATATTCATCATACTATAGATAATGGTTACTGGGTGGGTTGGTTGTATCGCAAAACTTATCGCTTTTGTTATCACAGCTTGCTGTAATAATGGTAATAATGCTAGACTACGTGGGCATATCCTTTCATCCTTTTTCTGAGGATCGAAGATATTGTTTACAGGACAATAGTACTGGAAAATGGAGACAGACAACTGGGAGCACACAACTGCACAACCCATCTTTAAATGTTCAATTTATGCATCAGATCTAGGCCTTAAAACGGTGAATATTTATCGTGATTTACTATACCCTGATTTTAATAAAGCAGTAAGCTATTAAAAACAATTCGATATGAGGAGTTCAGTTTTTAACGTGTTAAGACTTCTAATATTTACAGATCACTCAAGTTCGATATAAACACATCACAAGGCCCTGATTGTGTGGAGTCTGTATTTCTAAACTTAGCAGTTGATATTATTTTATCTCTTTTAACTTATCATTTTAATCTTTATTTGACAACGGGGTTATACCAGAAATTTGGAAATCAGCTTTCTTTTTTATTTATTTTATTTTATTAAATTAAATCAGGAACATCCAACTATATTAGATCATTATAGTCCAATAATAAAGCCTCCTGGCCTATGTCCCTTGTAGAAAGCTTTTTCAGTGAACCGTTCACATCTTATCAGTCTGCAAGACGTCTAAGGTCATATAAACATATCAGCACAACTATTGTTTTGAAAGTCTTAAAACAATGTCACGGTACCCTCTGCACTTCCCTGTCGGTTGATTTAGAAGAGGCTCCCAACCCAGTGAATCAGGAAATATTGCTGCAGAGATTAAATACTGTCATTCATGACAATTAAATGTTGCTCACTTTGGAGGAATGTGAATATGTATTTAACTTAGTCCAAAATAAAATTTATCATCTGTGAGCTTTGTTTCAATTTACCACCAAGTTGTTACCTTGGCTGAACGCCCAATTGTAAGAAGCATAAGATTCGTCATATAATTGTATCCATTTCATTTAAACTGTATTTGACCATTTTAAGGTAGTGTTAAATCTACTCATATCACAAACCACATTTCCCATCCTTCACTGCGGTCCACAAACATGGCTGGCTGCCATGGACTGCAATTCCCAGATCACACACACCTGCATCCAGTTCACAGCTCTCAGTTTTTATCGGTTCTCAGCTGCTGTATAACGTATTATCAATTCAATTCACTTCACAGGTTGTGCAGTATATCCTCCCTTTCTCGAGTTTGTGACCACTGCTTTGTATTATTTAAATATTGTAACTCGTATACTTTGTATGACATATCCATAGCACACCGTATAGCACATATGTATATATATACACACCCACACATATATATTTGCATAACTACTCTATTCTATTCACCAATCTACGGTTCATGAAAAAAACAATTCAAACTACACTATTGTAAAGGGACCGTAATTAAACTACCTCTCAAACTAGTGTGCATGGGGACACGGGATGAATGGGAATTAGTTTTGTTATTGCACTTTTGATGAAAAATGACTTTCTAGCTATAAAATGTCACTTTTTTAACCTTATCATACTTTTTCATCAACTTTTGCATTTTAATGTAAACAATCATATTTCGTAATATTTTGGGTCAGAAACATTTCATAGTACTAATATTATGTCTAAATATGTGAAAAGAATCAAATTGGAGTAAGTCGGGCAACTGATTATATGAGTTTGTTAGAAAAACCACTTTCCTTTGCTCCTAGCGCCTTCTCGTTCGCTCTATAGCGTTTTGAGCGGATAAAGAGCACAAGTGTGCATGGGGACACTGGATGAATGGGAATTAGTTTTGTTATTGCACTTTTGATGAAAACAGACTTTCTAGACATAAAATGTCACTTTTTTCACCTTATCATGCTTTTTCATCAACTTTTGCATTTTAATGTAAACAATCATATTTCGTAATATTTTGGGTCAGAAACATTTCATAGTACTATATTATGTCTAAATATGTGAAAAAAATCAAATTGGAGTAAGTCGTACAACTGATTATATGAGTTTGTTAGAAAAACCACTTTCCTTTGCTCCTAGCGCCTTCTCGTTCGCTCTATAGCGTTTTGAGCGGATAAAGAGCACAAGTGTGCATGGGGACACTGGATGAATGGGAATTAGTTTTGTTATTGCACTTTTGATGAAAACAGACTTTCTAGACATAAAATGTCACTTTTTTCACCTTATCATACTTTTTCATCAACTTTTGCATTTTAATGTAAACAATCATATTTCGTAATATTTTGGATCAGAAACATGTCAAAGTACTATTTTATGACTAAATATGTGAAAAGAATCAAATTGGAGTAAGTCGGACAACTGATTATATGAGTTTGTTAGAAAAACCACTTTCCTTTGCTCCTAGCGCCTTCTCGTTCGCTCTATAGCGTTTTGAGCGGATAAAGAGCACAAGTGTGCATGGGGACACTGGATGAATGGGAATTAGTTTTGTTATTGCACTTTTGATGAAAAATGACTTTCTAGACATAAAATGTCACTTTTTTCACCTTATCATACTTTTTCATCAACATTTGCATTTTAATGTAAACAATCATATTTCGTAATATTTTGGGTCAGAAACATGTCATAGTACTATATTATGTCTAAATATGTGAAAAGAATCAAATTGGAGTAAGTCGGGCAACTGATTATATGAGTTTGTTAGAAAAACCACTTTCCTTTGCTCCTAGCGCCTTCTCGTTCGCTCTATAGCGTTTTGAGCGGATAAAGAGCACAAGTGTGCATGGGGACACTGGATGAATGGGAATTAGTTTTGGTATTGCACTTTTGATGAAAAATGACTTTCTAGACATAAAATGTCACTTTTTTCACCTTATCATGCTTTTTCATCAACTTTTGCATTTTAATGTAAACAATCATATTTCGTAATATTTTGGGTCAGAAACATGTCATAGTACTATATTATGTCTAAATATGTGAAAAGAATCAAATTGGAGTAAGTCGGACAACTGATTATATGAGTTTGTTAGAAAAACCACTTTCCTTTGCTCCTAGCGCCTTCTCGTTCGCTCTATAGCGTTTTGAGCGGATAAAGAGCACAAGTGTGCATGGGGACACGGGATGAATGGGAATTAGTTTTGTTATTGCACTTTTGATGAAAAATGACTTTCTAGACATAAAATGTCACTTTTTTCACCTTATCTTACTTTTTCATCAACTTTTGCATTTTAATGTAAACAATCATATTTCGTAATATTTTGGGTCAGAAACATGTCATAGTACTATATTATGTCTAAATATGTGAAAAGAATCAAATTGGAGTAGGTCGGGCAACTGATTATATGAGTTTGTTAGAAAAACCACTTTCCTTTGCTCCTAGCGCCTTCTCGTTCGCTCTATAGCGTTTTGAGCGGATAAAGAGCACAAGTGTGCATGGGGACACTGGATGAATGGGAATTAGTTTTGTTATTGCACTTTTGATGAAAAATGACTTTCTAGACATAAAATGTCACTTTTTTCACCTTATCATACTTTTTCATCAACTTTTGCATTTTAATGTAAACAATCATATTTCGTAATATTTTGGGTCAGAAACATGTCATAGTACTATATTATGTCTAAATATGTGAAAAGAATCAAACTGGAGTAGGTCGGACAACTGATTATATGAGTTTGTTAGAAAAACCACTTTCCTTTGCTCCTAGCGCCTTCTCGTTCGCTCTATAGCGTTTTGAGCGGATAAAGAGCACAAGTGTGCATGGGGACACGGGATGAATGGGAATTAGTTTTGTTATTGCACTTTTGATGAAAACAGACTTTCTAGACATAAAATGTCACTTTTTTCACCTTATCATACTTTTTCATCAACTTTTGCATTTTAATGTAAACAATCATATTTCGTAATATTTTGGGTCAGAAACATGTCATAGTACTATATTATGTCTAAATATGTGAAAAGAATCAAATTGGAGTAAGTCGGGCAACTGATTATATGAGTTTGTTAGAAAAACCACTTTCCTTTGCTCCTAGCGCCTTCTCGTTCGCTCTATAGCGTTTTGAGCGGATAAAGAGCACAAGTGTGCATGGGGACACTGGATGAATGGGAATTAGTTTTGTTATTGCACTTTTGATGAAAAATGACTTTCTAGACATAAAATGTCACTTTTTTCACCTTATCATGCTTTTTCATCAACTTTTGCATTTTAATGTAAACAATCATATTTCGTAATAATTTGGGTCAGAAACATTTCATACTACTATATCATGTCTAAATATGTGAAAAGCATCAAATTGGAGTAGGTCACACAACTGATTATATGAGTTTGTTAGAAAAACCACTTTCCTTTGCTCCTAGCGCCTTCTCGTTCGCTCTATAGCGTTTTGAGCGGATAAAGAGCACAAGTGTGCATGGGGACACGGGATGAATGGGAATTAGTTTTGTTATTGCACTTTTGATGAAAACAGACTTTCTAGACATAAAATGTCACTTTTTTCACCTTATCATACTTTTTCATCAACTTTTGCATTTTAATGTAAACAATCATATTTCGTAATATTTTGGGTCAGAAACATGTCATAGTACTATATTATGTCAAATTATGTGAAAAGAATCAAATTGGAGTAAGTCGGGCAACTGATTATATGAGTTTGTTAGAAAAACCACTTTCCTTTGCTCCTAGCGCCTTCTCGTTCGCTCTATAGCGTTTTGAGCGGATAAAGAGCACAAGTGTGCATGGGGACACGATGAATGGGAATTAGTTTTGTTATTGCACTTTTGATGAAAAATGACTTTCTAGACATAAAATGTCACTTTTTTCACCTTATCATACTTTTTCATCAACTTTTGCATTTTAATGTAAACAATCATATTTCGTAATATTTTGGGTCAGAAACATTTCATAGTACTATATTATGTCTAAATATGTGAAAAGAATCAAATTGGAGTAAGTCGGGCAACTGATTATATGAGTTTGTTAGAAAAACCACTTTCCTTTGCTCCTAGCGCCTTCTCGATCGCTCTATAGCGTTTTGAGCGGATAAAGAGCACAAGTGTGCATGGGGACACTGGATGAATGGGAATTAGTTTTGTTATTGCACTTTTGATGAAAAGAGACTTTCTAGACATAAAATGTCACTTTTTTCACCTTATCATGCTTTTTCATCAACTTTTGCATTTTAATGTAAACAATCATATTTCGTAATATTTTGGGTCAGAAACATTTCATACTACTATATTATGTCTAAATATGTGAAAAGCATCAAATTGGAGTAAGTCGGGCAACTGATTATATGAGTTTGTTAGAAAAACCACTTTCCTTTGCTCCTAGCGCCTTCTCGTTCGCTCTATAGCGTTTTGAGCGGATAAAGAGCACAAGTGTGCATGGGGACACGGGATGAATGGGAATTAGTTTTGTTATTGCACTTTTGATGAAAACTGACTTTCAAGACATAAAATGTCACTTTTTTCACCTTATCATGCTTTTTCATCAACTTTTGGATTTTAATGTAAACAATCATATTTCGTAATATTTTGGGTCAGAAACATGTCATAGTACTATATTATGTCTAAATATGTGAAAAGAATCAAATTGGAGTAAGTCGGGCAACTGATTATATGAGTTTGTTAGAAAAACCACTTTCCTTTGCTCCTAGCGCCTTCTCGTTCGCTCTATAGCGTTTTGAGCGGATAAAGAGCACAAGTGTGCATGGGGACACGGGATGAATGGGAATTAGTTTTGTTATTGCACTTTTGATGAAAAATGACTTTCTAGACATAAAATGTCACTTTTTTCACCTTATCATACTTTTTCATCAACTTTTGCATTTTAATGTAAACAATCATATTTCGTAATATTTTGGGTCAGAAACATTTCATAGTACTATATTATGTCTAAATATGTGAAAAGAATCAAATTGGAGTAAGTCGGGCAACTGATTATATGAGTTTGTTAGAAAAACCACTTTCCTTTGCTCCTAGCGCCTTCTCGTTCGCTCTATAGCGTTTTGAGCGGATAAAGAGCACAAGTGTGCATGGGGACACTGGATGAATGGGAATTAGTTTTGTTATTGCACTTTTGATGAAAACAGACTTTCTAGACATAAAATGTCACTTTTTTCACCTTATCATGCTTTTTCATCAACTTTTGCATTTTAATGTAAACAATCATATTTCGTAATATTTTGGGTCAGAAACATGTCATAGTACTATATTATGTCTAAATATGTGAAAAGAATCAAATTGGAGTAAGTCGGGCAACTGATTATATGAGTTTGTTAGAAAAACCACTTTCCTTTGCTCCTAGCGCCTTCTCGTTCGCTCTATAGCGTTTTGAGCGGATAAAGAGCACAAGTGTGCATGGGGACACGATGAATGGGAATTAGTTTTGTTATTGCACTTTTGATGAAAAATGACTTTCTAGACATAAAATGTCACTTTTTTCACCTTATCATACTTTTTCATCAACTTTTGCATTTTAATGTAAACAATCATATTTCGTAATATTTTGGATCAGAAACATGTCATAGTAGTATATTATGTCTAAATATGTGAAAAGAATCAAATTGGAGTAAGTCGGGCAACTGATTATATGAGTTTGTTAGAAAAACCACTTTCCTTTGCTCCTAGCGCCTTCTCGTTCGCTCTATAGCGTTTTGAGCGGATAAAGAGCACAAGTGTGCATGGGGACACGGGATGAATGGGAATTAGTTTTGTTATTGCACTTTTGATGAAAACAGACTTTCTAGACATAAAATGTCACTTTTTTCACCTTATCATGCTTTTTCATCAACTTTTGCATTTTAATGTAAACAATCATATTTCGTAATATTTTGGGTCAGAAACATTTCATACTACTATATTATGTCTAAATATGTGAAAAGAATCAAATTGGAGTAAGTCGGACAACTGAGTCGGATATGAGTTTGTTAGAAAAACCACTTTCCTTTGCTCCTAGCGCCTTCTCGTTCGCTCTATAGCGTTTTGAGCGGATAAAGAGCACAAGTGTGCATGGGGACACGGGATGAATGGGAATTAGTTTTGTTATTGCACTTTTGATAAAAACAGACTTTCTAGACATAAAATGTCACTTTTTTCACCTTATCATGCTTTTTCATCAACTTTTGCATTTTAATGTAAACAATCATATTTCGTAATATTTTGGGTCAGAAACATGTCATAGTACTATATTATGTCTAAATATGTGAAAAGAATCAAACTGGAGTAGGTCGGACAACTGATTATATGAGTTTGTTAGAAAAACCACTTTCCTTTGCTCCTAGCGCCTTCTCGTTCGCTCTATAGCGTTTTGAGCGGATAAAGAGCACAAGTGTGCATGGGGACACGGGATGAATGGGAATTAGTTTTGTTATTGCACTTTTGATGAAAACAGACTTTCTAGACATAAAATGTCACTTTTTTCACCTTATCATACTTTTTCATCAACTTTTGCATTTTAATGTAAACAATCATATTTCGTAATATTTTGGGTCAGAAACATGTCATAGTACTATATTATGTCTAAATATGTGAAAAGAATCAAATTGGAGTAAGTCGGGCAACTGATTATATGAGTTTGTTAGAAAAACCACTTTCCTTTGCTCCTAGCGCCTTCTCGTTCGCTCTATAGCGTTTTGAGCGGATAAAGAGCACAAGTGTGCATGGGGACACTGGATGAATGGGAATTAGTTTTGTTATTGCACTTTTGATGAAAAATGACTTTCTAGACATAAAATGTCACTTTTTTCACCTTATCATGCTTTTTCATCAACTTTTGCATTTTAATGTAAACAATCATATTTCGTAATAATTTGGGTCAGAAACATTTCATACTACTATATCATGTCTAAATATGTGAAAAGCATCAAATTGGAGTAAGTCGGGCAACTGATTATATGAGTTTGTTAGAAAAACCACTTTCCTTTGCTCCTAGCGCCTTCTCGTTCGCTCTATAGCGTTTTGAGCGGATAAAGAGCACAAGTGTGCATGGGGACACGATGAATGGGAATTAGTTTTGTTATTGCACTTTTGATGAAAAATGACTTTCTAGACATAAAATGTCACTTTTTTCACCTTATCATACTTTTTCATCAACTTTTGCATTTTAATGTAAACAATCATATTTTGTAATATTTTGGGTCAGAAACATTTCATAGTACTATATTATGTCTAAATATGTGAAAAGAATCAAATTGGAGTAAGTCGCGCAACTGATTATATGAGTTTGTTAGAAAAACCACTTTCCTTTGCTCCTAGCGCCTTCTCGATCGCTCTATAGCGTTTTGAGCGGATAAAGAGCACAAGTGTGCATGGGGACACTGGATGAATGGGAATTAGTTTTGTTATTGCACTTTTGATGAACAGAGACTTTCTAGACATAAAATGTCACTGTTTTCACCTTATCATGCTTTTTCATCAACTTTTGCATTTTAATGTAAACAATCATATTTCGTAATATTTTGGGTCAGAAACATGTCATAGTACTATATTATGTCTAAATATGTGAAAAGAATCAAATTGGAGTAAGTCGGGCAACTGATTATATGAGTTTGTTAGAAAAACCACTTTCCTATGCTCCTAGCGCCTTCTCGTTCGCTCTATAGCGTTTTGAGCGGATAAAGAGCACAAGTGTGCATGGGGACACGATGAATGGGAATTAGTTTTGTTATTGTACTTTTGATGAAAACTGACTTTCTAGACATAAAATGTCACTTTTTTCACCTTATCATACTTTTTCATCAACTTTTGCATTTTAATGTAAACAATCATATTTCGTAATATTTTGGATCAGAAACATGTCATAGTAGTATATTATGTCTAAATATGTGAAAAGAATCAAATTGGAGTAAGTCGGGCAACTGATTATATGAGTTTGTTAGAAAAACCACTTTCCTTTGCTCCTAGCGCCTTCTCGTTCGCTCTATAGCGTTTTGAGCGGATAAAGAGCACAAGTGTGCATGGGGACACTGGATGAATGGGAATTAGTTTTGTTATTGCACTTTTGATGAAAAATGACTTTCTAGACATAAAATGTCACTTTTTTCACCTTATCATGCTTTTTCATCAACTTTTGCATTTTAATGTAAACAATCATATTTCGTAATATTTTGGGTCAGAAACATTTCATACTACTATATTATGTCTAAATATGTGAAAAGCATCAAATTGGAGTAAGTCGGGCAACTGATTATATGAGTTTGTTAGAAAAACCACTTTCCTTTGCTCCTAGCGCCTTCTCGTTCGCTCTATAGCGTTTTGAGCGGATAAAGAGCACAAGTGTGCATGGGGACACTGGATGAATGGGAATTAGTTTTGTTATTGCACTTTTGATGAACAGAGACTTTCTAGACATAAAATGTCACTCTTTTCACCTTATCATGCTTTTTCATCAACTTTTGCATTTTAATGTAAACAATCATATTTCGTAATATTTTGGGTCAGAAACATGTCATAGTACTATATTATGTCTAAATATGTGAAAAGAATCAAATTGGAGTAAGTCGGGCAACTGATTATATGAGTTTGTTAGAAAAACCACTTTCCTATGCTCCTAGCGCCTTCTCGTTCGCTCTATAGCGTTTTGAGCGGATAAAGAGCACAAGTGTGCATGGGGACACGATGAATGGGAATTAGTTTTGTTATTGTACTTTTGATGAAAACTGACTTTCTAGACATAAAATGTCACTTTTTTCACCTTATCATACTTTTTCATCAACTTTTGCATTTTAATGTAAACAATCATATTTCGTAATATTTTGGATCAGAAACATGTCATAGTAGTATATTATGTCTAAATATGTGAAAAGAATCAAATTGGAGTAAGTCGGGCAACTGATTATATGAGTTTGTTAGAAAAACCACTTTCCTTTGCTCCTAGCGCCTTCTCGTTCGCTCTATAGCGTTTTGAGCGGATAAAGAGCACAAGTGTGCATGGGGACACTGGATGAATGGGAATTAGTTTTGTTATTGCACTTTTGATGAAAAATGACTTTCTAGACATAAAATGTCACTTTTTTCACCTTATCATGCTTTTTCATCAACTTTTGCATTTTAATGTAAACAATCATATTTCGTAATATTTTGGGTCAGAAACATGTCATAGTACTATATTATGTCTAAATATGTGAAAAGAATCAAATTGGAGAAAGTCGGACAACTGATTATATGAGTTTGTTAGAAAAACCACTTTCCTTTGCTCCTAGCGCCTTCTCGTTCGCTCTATAGCGTTTTGAGCGGATAAAGAGCACAAGTGTGCATGGGGACACGGGATGAATGGGAATTAGTTTTGTTATTGCACTTTTGATGAAAAATGACTTTCTAGACATAAAATGTCACTTTTTTCACCTTATCATGCTTTTTCATCAACTTTTGCATTTTAATGTAAACAATCATATTTCGTAATATTTTGGATCAGAAACATGTCATAGTAGTATATTATGTCTAAATATGTGAAAAGAATCAAATTGGAGTAAGTCGGGCAACTGATTATATGAGTTTGTTAGAAAAACCACTTTCCTTTGCTCCTAGCGCCTTCTCGTTCGCTCTATAGCGTTTTGAGCGGATAAAGAGCACAAGTGTGCATGGGGACACGGGATGAATGGGAATTAGTTTTGTTATTGCACTTTTGATGAAAACAGACTTTCTAGACATAAAATGTCACTTTTTTCACCTTATCATGCTTTTTCATCAACTTTTGCATTTTAATGTAAACAATCATATTTCGTAATATTTTGGGTCAGAAACATTTCATAGTACTATATTATGTCTAAATATGTGAAAAGAATCAAATTGGAGTAAGTCGGGCAACTGATTATATGAGTTTGTTAGAAAAAACACTTTCCTTTGCTCCTAGCGCCTTCTCGTTCGCTCTATAGCGTTTTGAGCGGATAAAGAGCACAAGTGTGCATGGGGACACGGGATGAATGGGAATTAGTTTTGTTATTGCACTTTTGATGAAAAATGACTTTCTAGACATAAAATGTCACTTTTTTCACCTTATCATGCTTTTTCATCAACTTTTGCATTTTAATGTAAACAATCATATTTCGTAATATTTTGGATCAGAAACATGTCATAGTAGTATATTATGTCTAAATATGTGAAAAGAATCAAATTGGAGTAAGTCGGGCAACTGATTATATGAGTTTGTTAGAAAAACCACTTTCCTTTGCTCCTAGCGCCTTCTCGTTCGCTCTATAGCGTTTTGAGCGGATAAAGAGCACAAGTGTGCATGGGGACACGGGATGAATGGGAATTAGTTTTGTTATTGCACTTTTGATGAAAACAGACTTTCTAGACATAAAATGTCACTTTTTTCACCTTATCATGCTTTTTCATCAACTTTTGCATTTTAATGTAAACAATCATATTTCGTAATATTTTGGGTCAGAAACATTTCATAGTACTATATTATGTCTAAATATGTGAAAAGAATCAAATTGGAGTAAGTCGGACAACTGAGTCGGATATGAGTTTGTTAGAAAAACCACTTTCCTTTGCTCCTAGCGCCTTCTCGTTCGCTCTATAGCGTTTTGAGCGGATAAAGAGCACAAGTGTGCATGGGGACACTGGATGAATGGGAATTAGTTTTGTTATTGCACTTTTGATGAAAAATGACTTTCTAGACATAAAATGTCACTTTTTTCACCTTATCATGCTTTTTCATCAACTTTTGGATTTTAATGTAAACAATCATATTTCGTAATATTTTGTGTCAGAAACATGTCATAGTACTATATTATGTCTAAATATGTGAAAAGAATCAAATTGGAGTAAGTCGGGCAACTGATTATATGAGTTTGTTAGAAAAAACACTTTCCTTTGCTCCTAGCGCCTTCTCGTTGGCTCTATAGCGTTTTGAGCGGATAAAGAGCACAAGTGTGCATGGGGACACTGGATGAATGGGAATTAGTTTTGTTATTGCACTTTTGATGAAAAATGACTTTCTAGACATAAAATGTCACTTTTTTCACCTTATCATACTTTTTCATCAACTTTTGCATTTTAATGTAAACAATCATATTTCGTAATATTTTGGGTCAGAAACATTTCATAGTACTATATTATGTCTAAATATGTGAAAAGAATCAAATTGGAGTAAGTCGGGCAACTGATTATATGAGTTTGTTAGAAAAAACACTTTCCTTTGCTCCTAGCGCCTTCTCGTTGGCTCTATAGCGTTTTGAGCGGATAAAGAGCACAAGTGTGCATGGGGACACTGGATGAATGGGAATTAGTTTTGTTATTGCACTTTTGATGAAAAATGACTTTCTAGACATAAAATGTCACTTTTTTCACCTTATCATACTTTTTCATCAACTTTTGCATTTTAATGTAAACAATCATATTTCGTAATATTTTGGGTCAGAAACATTTCATAGTACTATATTATGTCTAAATATGTGAAAAGAATCAAATTGGAGTAAGTCGGGCAACTGATTATATGAGTTTGTTAGAAAAAACACTTTCCTTTGCTCCTAGCGCCTTCACGTTCGCTCTATAGCGTTTTGAGCGGATAAAGAGCACAAGTGTGCATGGGGACACTGGATGAATGGGAATTAGTTTTGTTATTGCACTTTTGATGAAAAATGACTTTCTAGACATAAAATGTCACTTTTTTGACCTTATCATACTTTTTCATCAACCTTTGCATTTTAATGTAAACAATCATATTTCGTAATATTTTGGGTCAGAAACATTTCATAGTACTATATTAAGTCTAAATATGTGAAAAGAATCAAATTGGAGTAAGTCGGACACCTGATTATATGAGTTTGTTAGAAAAACCACTTTCCTTGGCTCCTAGCGCCTTCTCGTTCGCTCTATAGCGTTTTGAGCGGATAAAGAGCACAAGTGTGCATGGGGACACTGGATGAATGGGAATTAGTTTTGTTATTGCACTTTTGATGAAAAATGACTTTCTAGACATAAAATGTCACTTTTTTCACCTTATCATGCTTTTTCATCAACCTTTGCATTTTAATGTAAACAATCATATTTCGTAATATTTTTGGTCAGAACCATTTCATAGTACTATATTATGTCTAAATATGTGAAAAGAATCAAATTGGAGTAGGTCGGGCAACTGATTATATGAGTTTGTTAGAAAAACCACTTTCCTTTGCTCCTAGCGCCTTCTCGTTCGCTCTATAGCGTTTTAAGCAGATAAAGAGCACAAGTGTGCATGGGGACACGGGATGAATGGGAATTAGTTTTGTTATTGCACTTTTGATGAAAAATGACTTTCTAGACATAAAATGTCACTTTTTTCACCTTATCATGCTTTTTCATCAACTTTTGCATTTTAATGTAAACAATCATATTTCGTAATATTTTGGGTCAGAAACATTTCATAGTACTATATTATGTCTAAATATGTGAAAAGAATAAAATTGGAGTAGGTCGGACAACTGATTATATGAGTTTGTTAGAAAAACCACTTTCCTTTGCTCCTAGCTCCTTCTCGTTCGCTCTATAGCGTTTTGAGCGGATAAAGAGCACAAGTGTGCATGGGGACACTGGATGAATGGGAATTACTTTTGTTATTGCACTTTTGATGAAAAATGACTTTCTAGACATAAAATGTCACTTTTTTCACCTTATCATACTTTTTCATCAACTTTTGCATTTTAATGTAAACAATCATATTTCGTAATATTTTGGGTCAGAAACATTTCATAGTACTATATTATGTCTAAATATGTGAAAAGAATCAAATTGGAGTAGGTCGGGCAACTGATTATATGAGTTTGTTAGAAAAACCACTTTCCTTTGCTCCTAGCGCCTTCTCCTTCGCTCTGTTGGCTCGAATTTAGCCTATTATCCAAAAACATTTAAAACTCAACTTAGAAGCCAATACTCACATCTACCTCTGAGCCCAGTTGGAGATAGAAAAAATACACCAGCCGTGAGTGAGAAGAAGCAAGGGTCCAGCTTTATTGTTCCATTCCACCACACGAGATCCACACCAATGAGAATTCTCAGAAGTGATCCCAATACCCTGAGCTTAAGCTCCAGTATTTATACTGTATTTACACACTAGATAACCCATAGGTTTCCAGAAAAGGCCTATTTCACTTACCCATTGAATTGAAAGCAGGGGTTTTAATTTACACATAAAATCAGAACCCAGGCATTTCCAACAACCCAGGAAACAAAAACCCAGAGTTTCTAGTTACCTAGGTGGTGAGAAACCAGGATTCTCATTTACCTAGGGGGTCAGAAACCAGGATTCTCAATTCCCTAGGTAAAAAATATGACGTAGACAAGACGACTAAACAACCGCGAGGGACCTTGGTCTTAAGGGGGCAGTTTGACCCAGCCACCCTTATAACTGGCTCTCTTCATGGTTCTCTAAAAATTAAGGCTTTCCTTGCGAGACGAGAATCTTCACCATCTGAATCATGAGTAAGTTATATTTTCCTTTTTTTCCTGTATTTCTCGTTTATAATTTATTTTCATATTTGCACTATATTTCTTATTTTATATATATTTATACTACTTGAAAAGCGGTTTACTGTACTTCCAACTTCTTAATATCATTACAGTTCTACTGTCCTGCATATCCTACTATTCTGTTTTTTATAGAGTTTCTCTATTACTATAAGATATTATTAAAGTTATTCATGTGTGTGTATGAGAAAGAGAGAGTGTGTGCGTATGTTGTGTCTACTTGCCCGCCCTTGACTGTACGAGCATGTGTGTGTTTTAGCACTCCTCAGCTCGTACACTTCTTTCGACTATTTCGACTAATAACCCATAAAGATCTTTAAAGTGTTTTACCAATTTATCCACTTCTGACTAAAACCGCTTCTGTATGTCTAGGTGCCGGTGCCCGTCGTCAGTCCCTTCTCTCACCGTTACTGGACCTGGATCTGGATCTGGACCTCCCTTATGTTTATTTTATGACATTTTTTATCCACAACATTTCCCCCTCTGAGGCTATGAAGCCTCATACAATACCTTAATTAAGCATGGAGGAACTGATTCTGCCGCACCCCATGGCCGTCCCCCACTAGCTGTCAGAGGATTACTCTAACGAAGCCATAATCCCGCCCGTCGTCCCCGTAATCCAATGGGTCCCCTACATTAACCACTTCTACGCAACACCGATCCGAATAGGAGCTGAGGAGGTTTTGTAGACCTGGTGGGAGACGTGCTAGTGTTGTGCGCCCCGGGGTCTCATAGTAGATTGGCAGCTGGAGAATGGGCCTTAGGACCCCCCTACATCCACTTTGTGCCGGACATGTGTAGATGTACCTAGCCATAACTCTTAACCCTTAACTTACTTCTCCTTTCAACTATGTATATATATATCTCATTTCGAATCTAACTACCTTGATTATACGTTTGTTTGCCTACATCGATTATAAGTGTGATTAACTGAGTTCCCCTAATCATTCATTACTACTACTATTGCCGTACGTATGAGTACACTACAGTAACTAACTACTTGATCTACACGTCCCTATCTTTCTCAACTAGGCCTGTCAGCCCACAGTTTTGTATTTGTCGGGACCTGCAGATTCTTGCTTCCCCTCAAAAACCAAACCCCAGTCTTTCGCAGTCAGGGGTGGGCGAAAAAACCTCTTATGAGGAAAAATTCCCACCCGGCCAGCACTATGTGCTCGGCAGCACCATTATACTTTTCTGTGCCTGATTGCGTCATATCACAAACATTTTATAACATTTTATAACAGTACTTGACAGTCTGTTGTATGCAGTATCTCTCTGTATGCTGGTTGTCTTCAGCTCAAGCACTTTACGTACTGTAGAGAGCCACCCTTTGGGGAGAGGTTAGGCTAGCACGTACACCCAGGGTATGGATGTTCACATCTTCTCATCCTGTCTGCCACTGACTGACAGACCCCCCGTTGATGGCAGCTTCGTACCGGACCTTCACGTGTTCCCCACCATCTCGTCATTGGAGGATTGAGCATCCTCCAGGGGTTCGCATGTCCTTGTAGTCCGCTGTTGCCTTGTAGTCAGCATTCTCTCGCTGCTCCGGGACTCCCACCTCCGGGTGAACACCTCTGAACACCTCCCCCCGTTGAGGCGGTGACGCCTCACACATAACACTGCACTCAGCTCTGTTCCTGTGAATATATAGCTCCATACATAATAGTTAGTGGTCTTATATATGTTCTTGATTCATCTGCAATTACTCCAGCGGCAGTCCATTATAAGGAACAGACACAGACATGGGTCGACCCGTAAGCATTTCATGCGGTGTTAGATACATATGGCTGTTAGTCTGCAGGTGATAGGTCATTAGTGCAAGAGGTAGAGCATCTACCGAAATACGTTTAGTATCAGCACAACTTACATCAAACACAAATCAGGGTGTGCCAGACCTATCCCTGGTCAAGGAAAAAAATAAATAATTTTGAGCACACTTCAGGTGATCCTCCACCGTTGCCTGCAAGTACAGAGATCATTCCTTTACCTTCCCCCTCGCACACTGGCTAAGATCATGGGCAGCTGTAATACATACAGCAAGAAGTGCAGTCAGAATTCAATTAAACTATTTGTTCGATAAGTGGCGTTCCAATTTTTCCCTAGAACCTCATTGCATTCAAACAACTCCAAACAGACGACACAATCCATGGGCCTAAACGTCAGTATTTATATATATATATATTTTTTTAAAAATTCTACCCTTAACCAGGTTGCATTCTTTAGTGATAGCTTTTTAATTCAGCCAATTGGGCAGAACAGGGTGTTCATAATGTTTGTGAAATTTCAGACCCAAAACTTTTAAGCTCAAGGAAATACGAATTTCGGCTGGGCAATCGTGAGTGTTCTCAGTGACTGGCTCCACAGAATTAATTACACCACTACAGTTGGTGTGTTAGGCACACTAACAGGTTTAAGAATTGAAGAATTTTAGTTCGGGTGGCACATCGATTAACCCCATATCCCCATATCATGTTCTTTCAAAATAGAAATGACCCGGTGTGATGAACGTAAGATCGATGTGTGAGAGAGCAATTTTCCCAATGATCCGCACTAAGAGAGCATCTCCAGCCTGGCAATCCTTGTGCCACCAAATCCAATGTTTTCAATACATAAACTTCAGCCCTGTAAGCGCCCCATTCTCCTGAGCCGGGACCCCCCCAGCAGCACCCCCCCCTTTTCAGTCACATGTAAGATACAGTCTTTGTTGTAGTTTGTCAGCCATAGTACAGGTGCAAAGCATAGGTCCATTCAATGTCAGGCTTGTCCAAAGGACACCCGGATCTCAGGATGTTGTCCTTTAGTGAGCAATCAGTGATCCACTGCAGACCATACTTGATAACGTCCAGGAACATTTGTTGTGCTTTTATGGGGCGGAGGATGACCCCAATCATGTCCTGACGGCCTTGGGAGCGTGCAAGGGAGTCTATGACCACAGAGGAGTACACCACAGGGGAGCCCACAGCCCCGCGAAGGAGACGCTTCCAGGTGTACTACCGATCTAGGAATTGTTAAGGGGAGTAACGGCCTAGAGCTCTCACATGCAGTCACTTGGAAAAAGCGCTGATCAATAATAATATCATGTGGAATGGAATTACAGTTATAGGTTACAGTTGGGACATCTTATATATATATATATATATATATATATATATATATATATATATATATATATATATATATATATATATTCATCATACTATAGATAATGGTTACTGGGTGGGTTGGTTGTATCGCAAAACTTATCGCTTTTGTTATCACAGCTTGCTGTAATAATGGTAATAATGCTAGACAACGTGGGCATATCCTTTCATCCTTTTTCTGAGGATCGAAGATATTGTTTACAGGACAATAGTACTGGAAAATGGAGACAGACAACTGGGAGCACACAACTGCACAACCCATCTTTAAATGTTCAATTTATGCATCAGATCTAGGCCTTAAAACGGTGAATATTTATCGTGATTTACTATACCCTGATTTTAATAAAGCAGTAAGCTATTAAAAACAATTCGATATGAGGAGTTCAGTTTTTAACGTGTTAAGACTTCTAATATTTACAGATCACTCAAGTTCGATATAAACACATCACAAGGCCCTGATTGTGTGGAGTCTGTATTTCTAAACTTAGCAGTTGATATTATTTTATCTCTTTTAACTTATCATTTTAATCTTTATTTGACAACGGGGTTATACCAGAAATTTGGAAATCAGCTTTCTTTTTTATTTATTTTATTTTATTAAATTAAATCAGGAACATCCAACTATATTAGATCATTATAGTCCAATAATAAAGCCTCCTGGCCTATGTCCCTTGTAGAAAGCTTTTTCAGTGAACCGTTCACATCTTATCAGTCTGCAAGACGTCTAAGGTCATATAAACATATCAGCACAACTATTGTTTTGAAAGTCTTAAAACAATGTCACGGTACCCTCTGCACTTCCCTGTCGGTTGATTTAGAAGAGGCTCCCAACCCAGTGAATCAGGAAATATTGCTGCAGAGATTAAATACTGTCATTCATGACAATTAAATGTTGCTCACTTTGGAGGAATGTGAATATGTATTTAACTTAGTCCAAAATAAAATTTATCATCTGTGAGCTTTGTTTCAATTTACCACCAAGTTGTTACCTTGGCTGAACGCCCAATTGTAAGAAGCATAAGATTCGTCATATAATTGTATCCATTTCATTTAAACTGTATTTGACCATTTTAAGGTAGTGTTAAATCTACTCATATCACAAACCACATTTCCCATCCTTCACTGCGGTCCACAAACATGGCTGGCTGCCATGGACTGCAATTCCCAGATCACACACACCTGCATCCAGTTCACAGCTCTCAGTTTTTATCGGTTCTCAGCTGCTGTATAACGTATTATCAATTCAATTCACTTCACAGGTTGTGCAGTATATCCTCCCTTTCTCGAGTTTGTGACCACTGCTTTGTATTATTTAAATATTGTAACTCGTATACTTTGTATGACATATCCATAGCACACCGTATAGCACATATGTATATATATACACACCCACACATATATATTTGCATAACTACTCTATTCTATTCACCAATCTACGGTTCATGAAAAAAACAATTCAAACTACACTATTGTAAAGGGACCGTAATTAAACTACCTCTCAAACTAGTGTGCATGGGGACACGGGATGAATGGGAATTAGTTTTGTTATTGCACTTTTGATGAAAACAGACTTTCTAGACATAAAATGTCACTTTTTTCACCTTATCATGCTTTTTCATCAACTTTTGCATTTTAATGTAAACAATCATATTTCGTAATATTTTGGGTCAGAAACATTTCATAGTACTATATTATGTCTAAATATGTGAAAAAAATCAAATTGGAGTAAGTCGTACAACTGATTATATGAGTTTGTTAGAAAAACCACTTTCCTTTGCTCCTAGCGCCTTCTCGTTCGCTCTATAGCGTTTTGAGCGGATAAAGAGCACAAGTGTGCATGGGGACACTGGATGAATGGGAATTAGTTTTGTTATTGCACTTTTGATGAAAACAGACTTTCTAGACATAAAATGTCACTTTTTTCACCTTATCATACTTTTTCATCAACTTTTGCATTTTAATGTAAACAATCATATTTCGTAATATTTTGGATCAGAAACATGTCAAAGTACTATTTTATGACTAAATATGTGAAAAGAATCAAATTGGAGTAAGTCGGACAACTGATTATATGAGTTTGTTAGAAAAACCACTTTCCTTTGCTCCTAGCGCCTTCTCGATCGCTCTATAGCGTTTTGAGCGGATAAAGAGCACAAGTGTGCATGGGGACACTGGATGAATGGGAATTAGTTTTGTTATTGCACTTTTGATGAAAAATGACTTTCTAGACATAAAATGTCACTTTTTTCACCTTATCATACTTTTTCATCAACATTTGCATTTTAATGTAAACAATCATATTTCGTAATATTTTGGGTCAGAAACATGTCATAGTACTATATTATGTCTAAATATGTGAAAAGAATCAAATTGGAGTAAGTCGGGCAACTGATTATATGAGTTTGTTAGAAAAACCACTTTCCTTTGCTCCTAGCGCCTTCTCGTTCGCTCTATAGCGTTTTGAGCGGATAAAGAGCACAAGTGTGCATGGGGACACTGGATGAATGGGAATTAGTTTTGGTATTGCACTTTTGATGAAAAATGACTTTCTAGACATAAAATGTCACTTTTTTCACCTTATCATGCTTTTTCATCAACTTTTGCATTTTAATGTAAACAATCATATTTCGTAATATTTTGGGTCAGAAACATGTCATAGTACTATATTATGTCTAAATATGTGAAAAGAATCAAATTGGAGTAAGTCGGACAACTGATTATATGAGTTTGTTAGAAAAACCACTTTCCTTTGCTCCTAGCGCCTTCTCGTTCGCTCTATAGCGTTTTGAGCGGATAAAGAGCACAAGTGTGCATGGGGACACGGGATGAATGGGAATTAGTTTTGTTATTGCACTTTTGATGAAAACAGACTTTCTAGACATAAAATGTCACTTTTTTCACCTTATCATACTTTTTCATCAACTTTTGCATTTTAATGTAAACAATCATATTTCGTAATATTTTGGGTCAGAAACATGTCATAGTACTATATTATGTCTAAATATGTGAAAAGAATCAAATTGGAGTAAGTCGGGCAACTGATTATATGAGTTTGTTAGAAAAACCACTTTCCTTTGCTCCTAGCGCCTTCTCGTTCGCTCTATAGCGTTTTGAGCGGATAAAGAGCACAAGTGTGCATGGGGACACTGGATGAATGGGAATTAGTTTTGTTATTGCACTTTTGATGAAAAATGACTTTCTAGACATAAAATGTCACTTTTTTCACCTTATCATGCTTTTTCATCAACTTTTGCATTTTAATGTAAACAATCATATTTCGTAATAATTTGGGTCAGAAACATTTCATACTACTATATCATGTCTAAATATGTGAAAAGCATCAAATTGGAGTAAGTCGGGCAACTGATTATATGAGTTTGTTAGAAAAACCACTTTCCTTTGCTCCTAGCGCCTTCTCGTTCGCTCTATAGCGTTTTGAGCGGATAAAGAGCACAAGTGTGCATGGGGACACGGGATGAATGGGAATTAGTTTTGTTATTGCACTTTTGATGAAAACAGACTTTCTAGACATAAAATGTCACTTTTTTCACCTTATCATACTTTTTCATCAACTTTTGCATTTTAATGTAAACAATCATATTTCGTAATATTTTGGGTCAGAAACATGTCATAGTACTATATTATGTCAAATTATGTGAAAAGAATCAAATTGGAGTAAGTCGGGCAACTGATTATATGAGTTTGTTAGAAAAACCACTTTCCTTTGCTCCTAGCGCCTTCTCGTTCGCTCTATAGCGTTTTGAGCGGATAAAGAGCACAAGTGTGCATGGGGACACGATGAATGGGAATTAGTTTTGTTATTGCACTTTTGATGAAAAATGACTTTCTAGACATAAAATGTCACTTTTTTCACCTTATCATGCTTTTTCATCAACTTTTGCATTTTAATGTAAACAATCATATTTCGTAATATTTTGGGTCAGAAACATTTCATAGTACTATATTATGTCTAAATATGTGAAAAGCATCAAATTGGAGTAAGTCGGGCAACTGATTATATGAGTTTGTTAGAAAAACCACTTTCCTTTGCTCCTAGCGCCTTCTCGTTCGCTCTATAGCGTTTTGAGCGGATAAAGAGCACAAGTGTGCATGGGGACACGGGATGAATGGGAATTAGTTTTGTTATTGCACTTTTGATGAAAACTGACTTTCAAGACATAAAATGTCACTTTTTTCACCTTATCATGCTTTTTCATCAACTTTTGGATTTTAATGTAAACAATCATATTTCGTAATATTTTGGGTCAGAAACATGTCATAGTACTATATTATGTCTAAATATGTGAAAAGAATCAAATTGGAGTAAGTCGGGCAACTGATTATATGAGTTTGTTAGAAAAACCACTTTCCTTTGCTCCTAGCGCCTTCTCGTTCGCTCTATAGCGTTTTGAGCGGATAAAGAGCACAAGTGTGCATGGGGACACGGGATGAATGGGAATTAGTTTTGTTATTGCACTTTTGATGAAAAATGACTTTCTAGACATAAAATGTCACTTTTTTCACCTTATCATACTTTTTCATCAACTTTTGCATTTTAATGTAAACAATCATATTTCGTAATATTTTGGGTCAGAAACATTTCATAGTACTATATTATGTCTAAATATGTGAAAAGAATCAAATTGGAGTAAGTCGGGCAACTGATTATATGAGTTTGTTAGAAAAACCACTTTCCTTTGCTCCTAGCGCCTTCTCGTTCGCTCTATAGCGTTTTGAGCGGATAAAGAGCACAAGTGTGCATGGGGACACGGGATGAATGGGAATTAGTTTTGTTATTGCACTTTTGATGAAAAATGACTTTCTAGACATAAAATGTCACTTTTTTCACCTTATCATACTTTTTCATCAACTTTTGCATTTTAATGTAAACAATCATATTTCGTAATATTTTGGGTCAGAAACATGTCATAGTACTATATTATGTCTAAATATGTGAAAAGAATCAAATTGGAGTAGGTCGGGCAACTGATTATATGAGTTTGTTAGAAAAACCACTTTCCTTTGCTCCTAGCGCCTTCTCGTTCGCTCTATAGAGTTTTGAGCGGATAAAGAGCACAAGTGTGCATGGGGACACTGGATGAATGGGAATTAGTTTTGTTATTGCACTTTTGATGAAAACAGACTTTCTAGACATAAAATGTCACTTTTTTCACCTTATCATGCTTTTTCATCAACTTTTGCATTTTAATGTAAACAATCATATTTCGTAATATTTTGGGTCAGAAACATGTCATAGTACTATATTATGTCTAAATATGTGAAAAGAATCAAATTGGAGTAAGTCGGGCAACTGATTATATGAGTTTGTTAGAAAAACCACTTTCCTTTGCTCCTAGCGCCTTCTCGTTCGCTCTATAGCGTTTTGAGCGGATAAAGAGCACAAGTGTGCATGGGGACACGATGAATGGGAATTAGTTTTGTTATTGCACTTTTGATGAAAAATGACTTTCTAGACATAAAATGTCACTTTTTTCACCTTATCATACTTTTTCATCAACTTTTGCATTTTAATGTAAACAAACATATTTCGTAATATTTTGGATCAGAAACATTTCATAGTAGTATATTATGTCTAAATATGTGAAAAGAATCAAATTGGAGTAAGTCGGGCAACTGATTATATGAGTTTGTTAGAAAAACCACTTTCCTTTGCTCCTAGCGCCTTCTCGTTCGCTCTATAGCGTTTTGAGCGGATAAAGAGCACAAGTGTGCATGGGGACACGGGATGAATGGGAATTAGTTTTGTTATTGCACTTTTGATGAAAACAGACTTTCTAGACATAAAATGTCACTTTTTTCACCTTATCATGCTTTTTCATCAACTTTTGCATTTTAATGTAAACAATCATATTTCGTAATATTTTGGGTCAGAAACATTTCATAGTACTATATTATGTCTAAATATGTGAAAAGAATCAAATTGGAGTAAGTCGGACAACTGAGTCGGATATGAGTTTGTTAGAAAAACCACTTTCCTTTGCTCCTAGCGCCTTCTCGTTCGCTCTATAGCGTTTTGAGCGGATAAAGAGCACAAGTGTGCATGGGGACACTGGATGAATGGGAATTAGTTTTGTTATTGCACTTTTGATAAAAACAGACTTTCTAGACATAAAATGTCACTTTTTTCACCTTATCATGCTTTTTCATCAACTTTTGCATTTTAATGTAAACAATCATATTTCGTAATATTTTGGGTCAGAAACATGTCATAGTACTATATTATGTCTAAATATGTGAAAAGAATCAAACTGGAGTAGGTCGGACAACTGATTATATGAGTTTGTTAGAAAAACCACTTTCCTTTGCTCCTAGCGCCTTCTCGTTCGCTCTATAGCGTTTTGAGCGGATAAAGAGCACAAGTGTGCATGGGGACACGGGATGAATGGGAATTAGTTTTGTTATTGCACTTTTGATGAAAACAGACTTTCTAGACATAAAATGTCACTTTTTTCACCTTATCATACTTTTTCATCAACTTTTGCATTTTAATGTAAACAATCATATTTCGTAATATTTTGGGTCAGAAACATGTCATAGTACTATATTATGTCTAAATATGTGAAAAGAATCAAATTGGAGTAAGTCGGGCAACTGATTATATGAGTTTGTTAGAAAAACCACTTTCCTTTGCTCCTAGCGCCTTCTCGTTCGCTCTATAGCGTTTTGAGCGGATAAAGAGCACAAGTGTGCATGGGGACACTGGATGAATGGGAATTAGTTTTGTTATTGCACTTTTGATGAAAAATGACTTTCTAGACATAAAATGTCACTTTTTTCACCTTATCATGCTTTTTCATCAACTTTTGCATTTTAATGTAAACAATCATATTTCGTAATAATTTGGGTCAGAAACATTTCATACTACTATATCATGTCTAAATATGTGAAAAGCATCAAATTGGAGTAAGTCGGGCAACTGATTATATGAGTTTGTTAGAAAAACCACTTTCCTTTGCTCCTAGCGCCTTCTCGTTCGCTCTATAGCGTTTTGAGCGGATAAAGAGCACAAGTGTGCATGGGGACACGATGAATGGGAATTAGTTTTGTTATTGCACTTTTGATGAAAAATGACTTTCTAGACATAAAATGTCACTTTTTTCACCTTATCATACTTTTTCATCAACTTTTGCATTTTAATGTAAACAATCATATTTTGTAATATTTTGGGTCAGAAACATTTCATAGTACTATATTATGTCTAAATATGTGAAAAGAATCAAATTGGAGTAAGTCGCGCAACTGATTATATGAGTTTGTTAGAAAAACCACTTTCCTTTGCTCCTAGCGCCTTCTCGATCGCTCTATAGCGTTTTGAGCGGATAAAGAGCACAAGTGTGCATGGGGACACTGGATGAATGGGAATTAGTTTTGTTATTGCACTTTTGATGAACAGAGACTTTCTAGACATAAAATGTCACTGTTTTCACCTTATCATGCTTTTTCATCAACTTTTGCATTTTAATGTAAACAATCATATTTCGTAATATTTTGGGTCAGAAACATGTCATAGTACTATATTATGTCTAAATATGTGAAAAGAATCAAATTGGAGTAAGTCGGGCAACTGATTATATGAGTTTGTTAGAAAAACCACTTTCCTATGCTCCTAGCGCCTTCTCGTTCGCTCTATAGCGTTTTGAGCGGATAAAGAGCACAAGTGTGCATGGGGACACGATGAATGGGAATTAGTTTTGTTATTGTACTTTTGATGAAAACTGACTTTCTAGACATAAAATGTCACTTTTTTCACCTTATCATACTTTTTCATCAACTTTTGCATTTTAATGTAAACAATCATATTTCGTAATATTTTGGATCAGAAACATGTCATAGTAGTATATTATGTCTAAATATGTGAAAAGCATCAAATTGGAGTAAGTCGGGCAACTGATTATATGAGTTTGTTAGAAAAACCACTTTCCTTTGCTCCTAGCGCCTTCTCGTTCGCTCTATAGCGTTTTGAGCGGATAAAGAGCACAAGTGTGCATGGGGACACTGGATGAATGGGAATTAGTTTTGTTATTGCACTTTTGATGAACAGAGACTTTCTAGACATAAAATGTCACTGTTTTCACCTTATCATGCTTTTTCATCAACTTTTGCATTTTAATGTAAACAATCATATTTCGTAATATTTTGGGTCAGAAACATGTCATAGTACTATATTATGTCTAAATATGTGAAAAGAATCAAATTGGAGTAAGTCGGGCAACTGATTATATGAGTTTGTTAGAAAAACCACTTTCCTATGCTCCTAGCGCCTTCTCGTTCGCTCTATAGCGTTTTGAGCGGATAAAGAGCACAAGTGTGCATGGGGACACGATGAATGGGAATTAGTTTTGTTATTGTACTTTTGATGAAAACTGACTTTCTAGACATAAAATGTCACTTTTTTCACCTTATCATACTTTTTCATCAACTTTTGCATTTTAATGTAAACAATCATATTTCGTAATATTTTGGATCAGAAACATGTCATAGTAGTATATTATGTCTAAATATGTGAAAAGAATCAAATTGGAGTAAGTCGGGCAACTGATTATATGAGTTTGTTAGAAAAACCACTTTCCTTTGCTCCTAGCGCCTTCTCGTTCGCTCTATAGCGTTTTGAGCGGATAAAGAGCACAAGTGTGCATGGGGACACTGGATGAATGGGAATTAGTTTTGTTATTGCACTTTTGATGAAAAATGACTTTCTAGACATAAAATGTCACTTTTTTCACCTTATCATGCTTTTTCATCAACTTTTGCATTTTAATGTAAACAATCATATTTCGTAATATTTTGGGTCAGAAACATTTCATACTACTATATTATGTCTAAATATGTGAAAAGCATCAAATTGGAGTAAGTCGGGCAACTGATTATATGAGTTTGTTAGAAAAACCACTTTCCTTTGCTCCTAGCGCCTTCTCGTTCGCTCTATAGCGTTTTGAGCGGATAAAGAGCACAAGTGTGCATGGGGACACGGGATGAATGGGAATTAGTTTTGTTATTGCACTTTTGATGAAAACAGACTTTCTAGACATAAAATGTCACTTTTTTCACCTTATCATGCTTTTTCATCAACTTTTGCATTTTAATGTAAACAATCATATTTCGTAATATTTTGGGTCAGAAACATGTCATAGTACTATATTATGTCTAAATATGTGAAAAGAATCAAATTGGAGAAAGTCGGACAACTGATTATATGAGTTTGTTAGAAAAACCACTTTCCTTTGCTCCTAGCGCCTTCTCGTTCGCTCTATAGCGTTTTGAGCGGATAAAGAGCACAAGTGTGCATGGGGACACTGGATGAATGGGAATTAGTTTTGTTATTGCACTTTTGATGAAAAATGACTTTCTAGACATAAAATGTCACTTTTTTCACCTTATCATGCTTTTTCATCAACTTTTGCATTTTAATGTAAACAATCATATTTCGTAATATTTTGGATCAGAAACATGTCATAGTAGTATATTATGTCTAAATATGTGAAAAGAATCAAATTGGAGTAAGTCGGGCAACTGATTATATGAGTTTGTTAGAAAAACCACTTTCCTTTGCTCCTAGCGCCTTCTCGTTCGCTCTATAGCGTTTTGAGCGGATAAAGAGCACAAGTGTGCATGGGGACACGGGATGAACGGGAATTAGTTTTGTTATTGCACTTTTGATGAAAACAGACTTTCTAGACATAAAATGTCACTGTTTTCACCTTATCATGCTTTTTCATCAACTTTTGCATTTTAATGTAAACAATCATATTTCGTAATATTTTGGGTCAGAAACATGTCATAGTACTATATTATGTCTAAATATGTGAAAAGAATCAAATTGGAGTAAGTCGGGCAACTGATTATATGAGTTTGTTAGAAAAACCACTTTCCTATGCTCCTAGCGCCTTCTCGTTCGCTCTATAGCGTTTTGAGCGGATAAAGAGCACAAGTGTGCATGGGGACACGATGAATGGGAATTAGTTTTGTTATTGTACTTTTGATGAAAACTGACTTTCTAGACATAAAATGTCACTTTTTTCACCTTATCATACTTTTTCATCAACTTTTGCATTTTAATGTAAACAATCATATTTCGTAATATTTTGGATCAGAAACATGTCATAGTAGTATATTATGTCTAAATATGTGAAAAGCATCAAATTGGAGTAAGTCGGGCAACTGATTATATGAGTTTGTTAGAAAAACCACTTTCCTTTGCTCCTAGCGCCTTCTCGTTCGCTCTATAGCGTTTTGAGCGGATAAAGAGCACAAGTGTGCATGGGGACACTGGATGAATGGGAATTAGTTTTGTTATT
The DNA here is from genome assembly GCF_001660625.3 of Ictalurus punctatus. NCBI lineage: Eukaryota > Metazoa > Chordata > Actinopteri > Siluriformes > Ictaluridae > Ictalurus > Ictalurus punctatus. The sequence continues at coordinate 2,779,674 of NC_030429.2, forward strand.
GCACTTTTGATGAACAGAGACTTTCTAGACATAAAATGTCACTGTTTTCACCTTATCATGCTTTTTCATCAACTTTTGCATTTTAATGTAAACAATCATATTTCGTAATATTTTGGGTCAGAAACATGTCATAGTACTATATTATGTCTAAATATGTGAAAAGAATCAAATTGGAGTAAGTCGGGCAACTGATTATATGAGTTTGTTAGAAAAACCACTTTCCTATGCTCCTAGCGCCTTCTCGTTCGCTCTATAGCGTTTTGAGCGGATAAAGAGCACAAGTGTGCATGGGGACACGATGAATGGGAATTAGTTTTGTTATTGTACTTTTGATGAAAACTGACTTTCTAGACATAAAATGTCACTTTTTTCACCTTATCATACTTTTTCATCAACTTTTGCATTTTAATGTAAACAATCATATTTCGTAATATTTTGGATCAGAAACATGTCATAGTAGTATATTATGTCTAAATATGTGAAAAGAATCAAATTGGAGTAAGTCGGGCAACTGATTATATGAGTTTGTTAGAAAAACCACTTTCCTTTGCTCCTAGCGCCTTCTCGTTCGCTCTATAGCGTTTTGAGCGGATAAAGAGCACAAGTGTGCATGGGGACACTGGATGAATGGGAATTAGTTTTGTTATTGCACTTTTGATGAAAAATGACTTTCTAGACATAAAATGTCACTTTTTTCACCTTATCATGCTTTTTCATCAACTTTTGCATTTTAATGTAAACAATCATATTTCGTAATATTTTGGGTCAGAAACATTTCATACTACTATATTATGTCTAAATATGTGAAAAGCATCAAATTGGAGTAAGTCGGGCAACTGATTATATGAGTTTGTTAGAAAAACCACTTTCCTTTGCTCCTAGCGCCTTCTCGTTCGCTCTATAGCGTTTTGAGCGGATAAAGAGCACAAGTGTGCATGGGGACACGGGATGAATGGGAATTAGTTTTGTTATTGCACTTTTGATGAAAACAGACTTTCTAGACATAAAATGTCACTTTTTTCACCTTATCATGCTTTTTCATCAACTTTTGCATTTTAATGTAAACAATCATATTTCGTAATATTTTGGGTCAGAAACATGTCATAGTACTATATTATGTCTAAATATGTGAAAAGAATCAAATTGGAGAAAGTCGGACAACTGATTATATGAGTTTGTTAGAAAAACCACTTTCCTTTGCTCCTAGCGCCTTCTCGTTCGCTCTATAGCGTTTTGAGCGGATAAAGAGCACAAGTGTGCATGGGGACACTGGATGAATGGGAATTAGTTTTGTTATTGCACTTTTGATGAAAAATGACTTTCTAGACATAAAATGTCACTTTTTTCACCTTATCATGCTTTTTCATCAACTTTTGCATTTTAATGTAAACAATCATATTTCGTAATATTTTGGATCAGAAACATGTCATAGTAGTATATTATGTCTAAATATGTGAAAAGAATCAAATTGGAGTAAGTCGGGCAACTGATTATATGAGTTTGTTAGAAAAACCACTTTCCTTTGCTCCTAGCGCCTTCTCGTTCGCTCTATAGCGTTTTGAGCGGATAAAGAGCACAAGTGTGCATGGGGACACGGGATGAACGGGAATTAGTTTTGTTATTGCACTTTTGATGAAAACAGACTTTCTAGACATAAAATGTCACTTTTTTCACCTTATCATGCTTTTTCATCAACTTTTGCATTTTAATGTAAACAATCATATTTCGTAATATTTTGGGTCAGAAACATTTCATAGTACTATATAATGTCTAAATATGTGAAAAGAATCAAATTGGAGTAAGTCGGGCAACTGATTATATGAGTTTGTTAGAAAAAACACTTTCCTTTGCTCCTAGCGCCTTCTCGTTCGCTCTATAGCGTTTTGAGCGGATAAAGAGCACAAGTGTGCATGGGGACACGGGATGAATGGGAATTAGTTTTGTTATTGCACTTTTGATGAAAAATGACTTTCTAGACATAAAATGTCACTTTTTTCACCTTATCATGCTTTTTCATCAACTTTTGCATTTTAATGTAAACAATCATATTTCGTAATATTTTGGATCAGAAACATGTCATAGTAGTATATTATGTCTAAATATGTGAAAAGAATCAAATTGGAGTAAGTCGGGCAACTGATTATATGAGTTTGTTAGAAAAACCACTTTCCTTTGCTCCTAGCGCCTTCTCGTTCGCTCTATAGCGTTTTGAGCGGATAAACAGCACAAGTGTGTAAGGAGACACAGGATGAATGCGAACTACTTTTGTTATTGCACTTTTGATGAAAAATGACTTTCTAGACATAAAATGTCACTTTTTTCACCTTATCATACTTTTTCATCAACTTTTGCATTTTAATGTAAACAATCATATTTCGTAATATTTTGGATCAGAAACATGTCATAGTAGTATATTATGTCTAAATATGTGAAAAGAATCAAATTGGAGTAAGTCGGGCAACTGATTATATGAGTTTGTTAGAAAAACCACTTTCCTTTGCTCCTAGCGCCTTCTCGTTCGCTCTATAGCGTTTTGAGCGGATAAAGAGCACAAGTGTGCATGGTGACACAGGATGAATGGGAATTAGTTTTGTTATTGCACTTTTGATGAAAACAGACTTTCTAGACATAAAATGTCACTTTTTTCACCTTATCATGCTTTTTCATCAACTTTTGCATTTTAATGTAAACAATCATATTTCGTAATATTTTGGGTCAGAAACATTTCATAGTACTATATTATGTCTAAATATGTGAAAAGAATCAAATTGGAGTAAGTCGGACAACTGAGTCGGATATGAGTTTGTTAGAAAAACCACTTTCCTTTGCTCCTAGCGCCTTCTCGTTCGCTCTATAGCGTTTTGAGCGGATAAAGAGCACAAGTGTGCATGGGGACACTGGATGAATGGGAATTAGTTTTGTTATTGCACTTTTGATGAAAAATGACTTTCTAGACATAAAATGTCACTTTTTTCACCTTATCATGCTTTTTCATCAACTTTTGGATTTTAATGTAAACAATCATATTTCGTAATATTTTGTGTCAGAAACATGTCATAGTACTATATTATGTCTAAATATGTGAAAAGAATCAAATTGGAGTAAGTCGGGCAACTGATTATATGAGTTTGTTAGAAAAAACACTTTCCTTTGCTCCTAGCGCCTTCTCGTTGGCTCTATAGCGTTTTGAGCGGATAAAGAGCACAAGTGTGCATGGGGACACTGGATGAATGGGAATTAGTTTTGTTATTGCACTTTTGATGAAAAATGACTTTCTAGACATAAAATGTCACTTTTTTCACCTTATCATACTTTTTCATCAACTTTTGCATTTTAATGTAAACAATCATATTTCGTAATATTTTGGGTCAGAAACATTTCATAGTACTATATTATGTCTAAATATGTGAAAAGAATCAAATTGGAGTAGGTCAGGCAACTGATTATATGAGTTTGTTAGAAAAACCACTTTCCTTTGCTCCTAGCGCCTTCTCGTTCGCTCTATAGCGTTTTGAGCGGATAAAGAGCACAAGTGTGCATGGGGACACTGGATGAATGGGAATTAGTTTTGTTATTGCACTTTTGATGAAAAATGACTTTCTAGACATAAAATGTCACTTTTTTCACCTTATCATGCTTTTTCATCAACTTTTGGATTTTAATGTAAACAATCATATTTCGTAATATTTTGTGTAAGAAACATGTCATAGTACTATATTATGTCTAAATATGTGAAAAGAATCAAATTGGAGTAAGTCGGGCAACTGATTATATGAGTTTGTTAGAAAAAACACTTTCCTTTGCTCCTAGCGCCTTCTCGTTGGCTCTATAGCGTTTTGAGCGGATAAAGAGCACAAGTGTGCATGGGGACACTGGATGAATGGGAATTAGTTTTGTTATTGCACTTTTGATGAAAAATTACTTTCTAGACATAAAATGTCACTTTTTTCACCTTATCATACTTTTTCATCAACTTTTGCATTTTAATGTAAACAATCATATTTCGTAATATTTTGGGTCAGAAACATTTCATAGTACTATATTATGTCTAAATATGTGAAAAGAATCAAATTGGAGTAGGTCAGGCAACTGATTATATGAGTTTGTTAGAAAAACCACTTTCCTTTGCTCCTAGCGCCTTCACGTTCGCTCTATAGCGTTTTGAGCGGATAAAGAGCACAAGTGTGCATGGGGACACGGGATGAATGGGAATTAGTTTTGTTATTGCACTTTTGATGAAAAATGACTTTCTAGACATAAAATGTCACTTTTTTCACCTTATCATACTTTTTCATCAACTTTTGCATTTTAATGTAAACAATCATATTTCGTAATATTTTGGGTCAGAAACATGTCATAGTACTATATTATGTCTAAATATGTGAAAAGAATCAAAATGGAGTAAGTCGGGCAACTGATTATATGAGTTTGTTAGAAAAACCACTTTCCTTTGCTCCTAGCGCCTTCTCGTTCGCTCTATAGCGTTTTGAGCGGATAAAGAGCACAAGTGTGCATGGGGACACTGGATGAATGGGAATTAGCTTTGTTATTGCACTTTTGATGAAAAATCACTTTCTAGACATAAAATGTCACTTTTTTCACCTTATCATACTTTTTCATCAACTTTTGAATTTTAATGTAAACAATCATATTTCGTAATATTTTGGGTCAGAAACATTTCATAGTACTATATTATGTCTAAATATGTGAAAAGAATCGAATTGGAGTAGGTCGGTCAACTGATTATATGAGTTTGTTAGAAAAACCACTTTCCTTTGCTCCTAGCGCCTTCTCGTTCGCTCTATAGCGTTTTGAGCGGATAAAGAGCACAAGTGTGCATGGGGACACTGGATGAATGGGAATTAGTTTTGTTATTGCACTTTTGATGAAAAATGACTTTCTAGACATAAAATGTCACTTTTTTCACCTTATCATACTTTTTCATCAACTTTTGCATTTTAATGTAAACAATCATATTTCGTAATATTTTGGGTCAGAAACATGTCATAGTACTATATTATGTCTAAATATGTGAAAAGAATCTAATTGGAGTAGGTCGGACAACTGATTATATGAGTTTGTTAGAAAAACCACTTTCCTTTGCTCCTAGCGCCTTCTCGTTCGCTCTATAGCGTTTTGAGCGGATAAAGAGCACAAGTGTGCATGGGGACACGGGATGAATGGGAATTAGTTTTGTTATTGCACTTTTGATGAAAAATGACTTTCTAGACATAAAATGTCACTTTTTTCACCTTATCATGCTTTTTCATCAACTTTTGCATTTTAATGTAAACAATCATATTTCGTAATATTTTGGGTCAAAAACATTTCATAGTACTATATTATGTCTAAATATGTGAAAAGAATCAAATTGGAGTAGGTCGGTCAACTGATTATATGAGTTTGTTAGAAAAACCACTTTCCCTTGCTTCTAGCGCCTTCTCGTTCGCTCTATAGCGTTTTGAGCGGATAAAGAGCACAAGTGTGCATGGGGACAAGGGATGAATGGGAATTAGCTTTGTTATTGCACTTTTGATGAAAAATGACTTTCTAGACATAAAATGTCACTTTTTTCACCTTATCATGCTTTTTCATCAACTTTTGCATTTTAATGTAAACAATCATATTTCGTAATATTTTGGGTCAGAAACATTTCATAGTAGTATATTATGTCTAAATATGTGAAAAGAATCAAATTGGAGTAAGTCGGACAACTGATTATATGAGTTTGTTAGAAAAACCACTTTCCTTTGCTCCTAGCGCCTTCTCGTTCGCTCTATAGCGTTTTGAGCGGATAAAGAGCACAAGTGTGCATGGGGACACGGGATGAATGGGAATTAGTTTTGTTATTGCACTTTTGATGAAAACTGACTTTCTAGACATAAAATGTCACTTTTTTCACCTTATCATGCTTTTTCATCAACTTTTGCATTTTAATGTAAACAATCATATTTCGTAATATTTTGGGTCAGAAACATGTCATAGTACTATATTATGTCTAACTATGTGAAAAGAATCAAATTGGAGTAAGTCGGGCAACTGATTATATGAGTTTGTTAGAAAAACCACTTTCCTTTGCTCCTAGCGCCTTCTCGTTCGCTCTATAGCGTTTTGAGCGGATAAAGAGCACAAGTGTCCATGGGGAGACTGGATGAATGGGAATTAGTTTTGTTATTGCACTTTTGATGAAAAATGACTTTCTAGACATAAAATGTCACTTTTTTCACCTTATCATGCTTTTTCATCAACTTTTGCATTTTAATGTAAACAATCATATTTCGTAATATTTTGGGTCAGAAACATTTCATAGTACTATATTATGTCTAAATATGTGAAAAGAATCAAATTGGAGTAAGTCGGGCAACTGATTATATGAGTTTGTTAGAAAAACCACTTTCCTTTGCTCCTAGCGCCTTCTCGTTGGCTCTATAGCGTTTTGGGCGGATAAAGAGCACAAGTGTGCATGGGGACACGGGATGAATGGGAATTAGTTTTGTTATTGCACTTTTGATGAAAACAGACTTTCTATACAAAAAATGTCACTTTTTTCACCTTATCATACTTTTTCATCAACTTTTGCATTTTAATGTAAACAATCATATTTCGTAATATTTTGGGTCAGAAACATGTCATAGTACTATATTATGTCTAAATATGTGAAAAGAATCAAATTGGAGTAGGTCGGGCAACTGATTATATGAGTTTGTTAGAAAAACCACTTTCCTTTGCTCCTAGCGCCTTCACGTTCGCTCTATAGCGTTTTGAGCGGATAAAGAGCACAAGTGTGCATGGGGACACGGGATGAATGGGAATTAGTTTTGTTATTGCACTTTTGATGAAAAATGACTTTCTAGACATAAAATGTCACTTTTTTCACCTTATCATACTTTTTCATCAACTTTTGCATTTTAATGTAAACAATCATATTTCGTAATATTTTGGGACAGAAACATGTCATAGTACTATATTATGTCTAAATATGTGAAAAGAATCAAATTGGAGTAGGTCGGGCAACTGATTATATGAGTTTGTTAGAAAAACCACTTTCCTTTGCTCCTAGCGCCTTCTCGTTCGCTCTATAGCGTTTTGAGCGGATAAAGAGCACAAGTGTGCATGGGGACACTGGATGAATGGGAATTAGTTTTGTTATTGCACTTTTGATGAAAAATGACTTTCTAGACATAAAATGTCACTTTTTTCACCTTATCATACTTTTTCATCAACTTTTGCATTTTAATGTAAACAATCATATTTCGTAATATTTTGGGTCAGAAACATGTCATAGTACTATATTATGTCTAAATATGTGAAAAGAATCAAATTGGAGTAGGTCGGACAACTGATTATATGAGTTTGTTAGAAAAACCACTTTCCTTTGCTCCTAGCGCCTTCTCGTTCGCTCTATAGCGTTTTGAGCGGATAAAGAGCACAAGTGTGCATGGGGACACGATGAATGGGAATTAGTTTTGTTATTGCACTTTTGATGAAAAATGACTTTCTAGACATAAAATGTCACTTTTTTCACCTTATCATACTTTTTCATCAACTTTTGCATTTTAATGTAAACAATCATATTTCGTAATATTTTGGGTCAGAAACATGTCATAGTACTATATTATGTCTAAATATGTGAAAAGAATCAAAATGGAGTAAGTCGGGCAACTGATTATATGAGTTTGTTAGAAAAACCACTTTCCTTTGCTCCTAGCGCCTTCTCGTTCGCTCTATAGCGTTTTGAGCAGATAAAGAGCACAAGTGTGCATGGGGACACGGGATGAACGGGAATTAGTTTTGTTATTGCACTTTTGATGAAAAATCACTTTCTAGACATAAAATGTCACTTTTTTCACCTTATCATGCTTTTTCATCAACTTTTGCATTTTAATGTAAACAATCATATTTCGTAATATTTTGGGTCAGAAACATTTCATAGTACTATCTTAAGTCTAAATATGTGAAAAGAATCAAATTGGAGTAAGTCGGGCAACTGATTATATGAGTTTGTTAGAAAAACCACTTTCCTTTGCTCCTAGCGCCTTCTCGTTCGCTCTATAGCGTTTTGAGCGGATAAAGAGCACAAGTGTGCATGGGGACACTGGATGAATGGGAATTAGTTTTGTTATTGCACTTTTGATGAAAAATCACTTTCTAGACATAAAATGTCACTTTTTTCACCTTATCATGCTTTTTCATCAACTTTTGCATTTTAATGTAAACAATCATATTTCGTAATATTTTTGGTCAGAACCATTTCATTGTACTATATTATGTCTAAATATTTGAAAAGAATCAAATTGGAGTAGGTCGGGCAACTGATTATATGAGTTTGTTAGAAAAACCACTTTCCTTTGCTCCTAGCGCCTTTTCGTTCGCTCTATAGCGTTTTGAGCAGATAAAGAGCACAAGTGTGCATGGGGACACGGGATGAATGGGAATTAGTTTTGTTATTGCACTTTTGATGAAAAATCACTTTCTAGACATAAAATGTCACTTTTTTCACCTTATCATGCTTTTTCATCAACTTTTGCATTTTAATGTAAACAATCATATTTCGTAATATTTTGGGTCAGAAACATTTCATAGTAGTATATTATGTCTAAATATGTGAAAAGAATCAAATTGGAGTAAGTCGGACAACTGATTATATGAGTTTGTTAGAAAAACCACTTTCCTTTGCTCCTAGCGCCTTCTCGTTCGCTCTATAGCGTTTTGAGCAGATAAAGAGCACAAGTGTGCATGGGGACACTGGATGAATGGGAATTAGTTTTGTTATTGCACTTTTGATGAAAACAGACTTTCTAGACATAAAATGTCACTTTTTTCACCTTATCATGCTTTTTCATCAACTTTTGCATTTTAATGTAAACAATCATATTTCGTAATATTTTGGGTCAGAAACATTTCATAGTACTATATTATGTCTAAATATGTGAAAAGAATCAAATTGGAGTAGGTCAGGCAACTGATTATATGAGTTTGTTAGAAAAACCACTTTCCTTTGCTCCTAGCGCCTTCTCGTTCGCTCTATAGCGTTTTGAGCGGATAAAGAGCACAAGTGTGCATGGGGACACTGGATGAATGGGAATTAGTTTTGTTATTGCACTTTTGATGAAAAATGACTTTCTAGACATAAAATGTCACTTTTTTCACCTTATCATGCTTTTTCATCAACTTTTGGATTTTAATGTAAACAATCATATTTCGTAATATTTTGTGTAAGAAACATGTCATAGTACTATATTATGTCTAAATATGTGAAAAGAATCAAATTGGAGTAAGTCGGGCAACTGATTATATGAGTTTGTTAGAAAAAACACTTTCCTTTGCTCCTAGCGCCTTCTCGTTGGCTCTATAGCGTTTTGAGCGGATAAAGAGCACAAGTGTGCATGGGGACACTGGATGAATGGGAATTAGTTTTGTTATTGCACTTTTGATGAAAAATGACTTTCTAGACATAAAATGTCACTTTTTTCACCTTATCATACTTTTTCATCAACTTTTGAATTTTAATGTAAACAATCATATTTCGTAATATTTTGGGTCAGAAACATTTCATAGTACTATATTATGTCTAAATATGTGAAAAGAATCGAATTGGAGTAGGTCGGGCAACTGATTATATGAGTTTGTTAGAAAAACCACTTTCCTTTGCTCCTAGCGCCTTCTCGTTCGCTCTATAGCGTTTTGAGCGGATAAAGAGCACAAGTGTGCATGGGGACACGGGATGAATGGGAATTAGTTTTGTTATTGCACTTTTGATGAAAAATGACTTTCTAGACATAAAATGTCACTTTTTTCACCTTATCATGCTTTTTCATCAACTTTTGCATTTTAATGTAAACAATCATATTTCGTAATATTTTGGGTCAAAAACATTTCATAGTACTATATTATGTCTAAATATGTGAAAAGAATCAAAATGGAGTAAGTCGGGCAACTGATTATATGAGTTTGTTAGAAAAACCACTTTCCTTTGCTTCTAGCGCCTTCTCGTTCGCTCTATAGCGTTTTGAGCGGATAAAGAGCACAAGTGTGCATGGGGACACTGGATGAATGGGAATTAGCTTTGTTATTGCACTTTTGATGAAAAATCACTTTCTAGACATAAAATGTCACTTTTTTCACCTTATCATACTTTTTCATCAACTTTTGAATTTTAATGTAAACAATCATATTTCGTAATATTTTGGGTCAGAAACATTTCATAGTACTATATTATGTCTAAATATGTGAAAAGAATCGAATTGGAGTAGGTCGGGCAACTGATTATATGAGTTTGTTAGAAAAACCACTTTCCTTTGCTCCTAGCGCCTTCTCGTTCGCTCTATAGCGTTTTGAGCGGATAAAGAGCACAAGTGTGCATGGGGACACTGGATGAATGGGAATTAGTTTTGTTATTGCACTTTTGATGAAAAATGACTTTCTAGACATAAAATGTCACTTTTTTCACCTTATCATACTTTTTCATCAACTTTTGCATTTTAATGTAAACAATCATATTTCGTAATATTTTGGGTCAGAAACATGTCATAGTACTATATTATGTCTAAATATGTGAAAAGAATCAAATTGGAGTAGGTCGGACAACTGATTATATGAGTTTGTTAGAAAAACCACTTTCCTTTGCTCCTAGCGCCTTCTCGTTCGCTCTATAGCGTTTTGAGCGGATAAAGAGCACAAGTGTGCATGGGGACACGGGATGAATGGGAATTAGTTTTGTTATTGCACTTTTGATGAAAAATGACTTTCTAGACATAAAATGTCACTTTTTTCACCTTATCATGCTTTTTCATCAACTTTTGCATTTTAATGTAAACAATCATATTTCGTAATATTTTGGGTCAAAAACATTTCATAGTACTATATTATGTCTAAATATGTGAAAAGAATCAAATTGGAGTAGGTCGGTCAACTGATTATATGAGTTTGTTAGAAAAACCACTTTCCCTTGCTTCTAGCGCCTTCTCGTTCGCTCTATAGCGTTTTGAGCGGATAAAGAGCACAAGTGTGCATGGGGACAAGGGATGAATGGGAATTAGCTTTGTTATTGCACTTTTGATGAAAAATGACTTTCTAGACATAAAATGTCACTTTTTTCACCTTATCATGCTTTTTCATCAACTTTTGCATTTTAATGTAAACAATCATATTTCGTAATATTTTGGGTCAGAAACATTTCATAGTAGTATATTATGTCTAAATATGTGAAAAGAATCAAATTGGAGTAAGTCGGACAACTGATTATATGAGTTTGTTAGAAAAACCACTTTCCTTTGCTCCTAGCGCCTTCTCGTTCGCTCTATAGCGTTTTGAGCGGATAAAGAGCACAAGTGTGCATGGGGACACGGGATGAATGGGAATTAGTTTTGTTATTGCACTTTTGATGAAAACTGACTTTCTAGACATAAAATGTCACTTTTTTCACCTTATCATGCTTTTTCATCAACTTTTGCATTTTAATGTAAACAATCATATTTCGTAATATTTTGGGTCAGAAACATGTCATAGTACTATATTATGTCTAACTATGTGAAAAGAATCAAATTGGAGTAAGTCGGGCAACTGATTATATGAGTTTGTTAGAAAAACCACTTTCCTTTGCTCCTAGCGCCTTCTCGTTCGCTCTATAGCGTTTTGAGCGGATAAAGAGCACAAGTGTCCATGGGGAGACTGGATGAATGGGAATTAGTTTTGTTATTGCACTTTTGATGAAAAATGACTTTCTAGACATAAAATGTCACTTTTTTCACCTTATCATGCTTTTTCATCAACTTTTGCATTTTAATGTAAACAATCATATTTCGTAATATTTTGGGTCAGAAACATTTCATAGTACTATATTATGTCTAAATATGTGAAAAGAATCAAATTGGAGTAAGTCGGACAACTGAGTCGGATATGAGTTTGTTAGAAAAACCACTTTCCTTTGCTCCTAGCGCCTTCTCGTTCGCTCTATAGCGTTTTGAGCGGATAAAGAGCACAAGTGTGCATGGGGACACTGGATGAATGGGAATTAGTTTTGTTATTGCACTTTTGATGAAAAATGACTTTCTAGACATAAAATGTCACTTTTTTCACCTTATCATGCTTTTTCATCAACTTTTGGATTTTAATGTAAACAATCATATTTCGTAATATTTTGTGTCAGAAACATGTCATAGTACTATATTACTTCTAAATATGTGAAAAGAATCAAATTGGAGTAAGTCGGGCAACTGATTATATGAGTTTGTTAGAAAAACCACTTTCCTTTGCTCCTAGCGCCTTCTCGTTGGCTCTATAGCGTTTTGGGCGGATAAAGAGCACAAGTGTGCATGGGGACACGGGATGAATGGGAATTAGTTTTGTTATTGCACTTTTGATGAAAACAGACTTTCTATACAAAAAATGTCACTTTTTTCACCTTATCATACTTTTTCATCAACTTTTGCATTTTAATGTAAACAATCATATTTCGTAATATTTTGGGTCAGAAACATGTCATAGTACTATATTATGTCTAAATATGTGAAAAGAATCAAATTGGAGTAGGTCGGACAACTGATTATATGAGTTTGTTAGAAAAACCACTTTCCTTTGCTCCTAGCGCCTTCTCGTTCGCTCTATAGCGTTTTGAGCGGATAAAGAGCACAAGTGTGCATGGGGACACGATGAATGGGAATTAGTTTTGTTATTGCACTTTTGATGAAAAATGACTTTCTAGACATAAAATGTCACTTTTTTCACCTTATCATACTTTTTCATCAACTTTTGCATTTTAATGTAAACAATCATATTTCGTAATATTTTGGGTCAGAAACATGTCATAGTACTATATTATGTCTAAATATGTGAAAAGAATCAAAATGGAGTAAGTCGGGCAACTGATTATATGAGTTTGTTAGAAAAACCACTTTCCTTTGCTCCTAGCGCCTTCTCGTTCGCTCTATAGCGTTTTGAGCAGATAAAGAGCACAAGTGTGCATGGGGACACGGGATGAACGGGAATTAGTTTTGTTATTACACTTTTGATGAAAAATCACTTTCTAGACATAAAATGTCACTTTTTTCACCTTATCATGCTTTTTCATCAACTTTTGCATTTTAATGTAAACAATCATATTTCGTAATATTTTGGGTCAGAAACATTTCATAGTACTATCTTAAGTCTAAATATGTGAAAAGAATCAAATTGGAGTAAGTCGGGCAACTGATTATATGAGTTTGTTAGAAAAACCACTTTCCTTTGCTCCTAGCGCCTTCTCGTTCGCTCTATAGCGTTTTGAGCGGATAAAGAGCACAAGTGTGCATGGGGACACTGGATGAATGGGAATTAGTTTTGTTATTGCACTTTTGATGAAAAATCACTTTCTAGACATAAAATGTCACTTTTTTCACCTTATCATGCTTTTTCATCAACTTTTGCATTTTAATGTAAACAATCATATTTCGTAATATTTTTGGTCAGAACCATTTCATTGTACTATATTATGTCTAAATATGTGAAAAGAATCAAATTGGAGTAGGTCGGGCAACTGATTATATGAGTTTGTTAGAAAAACCACTTTCCTTTGCTCCTAGCGCCTTCTCGTTCGCTCTATAGCGTTTTGAGCAGATAAAGAGCACAAGTGTGCATGGGGACACGGGATGAATGGGAATTAGTTTTGTTATTGCACTTTTGATGAAAAATCACTTTCTAGACATAAAATGTCACTTTTTTCACCTTATCATGCTTTTTCATCAACTTTTGCATTTTAATGTAAACAATCATATTTCGTAATATTTTGGGTCAGAAACATTTCATAGTACTATATTATATCTAAATATGTGAAAAGAATCAAATTGGAGTAAGTCGGACAACTGATTATATGAGTTTGTTAGAAAAACCACTTTCCTTTGCTCCTAGCGCCTTCTCGTTCGCTCTATAGCGTTTTGAGCAGATAAAGAGCACAAGTGTGCATGGGGACACTGGATGAATGGGAATTAGTTTTGTTATTGCACTTTTGATGAAAACAGACTTTCTAGACATAAAATGTCACTTTTTTCACCTTATCATGCTTTTTCATCAACTTTTGCATTTTAATGTAAACAATCATATTTCGTAATATTTTGGGTCAGAAACATTCCATAGTACTATATTATGTCTAAATATGTGAAAAGAATCAAATTGGAGTAATTCGGTCAACTGATTATATGAGTTTGTTAGAAAAACCACTTTCCTTTGCTCCTAGCGCCTTCTCGTTCGCTCTATAGCGTTTTGAGCGGATAAAGAGCACAAGTGTGCATGGGGACACGGGATGAATGGGAATTAGCTTTGTTATTGCCCTTTTGATGAAAAATCACTTTCTAGACATAAAATGTCACTTTTTTCACCTTATCATACTTTTTCATCAACTTTTGCATTTTAATGTAAACAATCATATTTCGTAATATTTTGGGTCAGAAACATTTCATAGTACTATATTATGTCTAAATATGTGAAAAGAATCAAATTGGAGTAGGTCGGGCAACTGATTATATGAGTTTGTTAGAAAAAACACTTTCCTTTGCTTCTAGCGCCTTCTCGTTCGCTCTATAGCGTTTTGAGCGGATAAAGAGCACAAGTGTGTAAGGAGACACAGGATGAATGCGAACTACTTTTGTTATTGTACTTTTGATGAAAACTGACTTTCTAGACATAAAATGTCACTTTTTTGACCTTATCATACTTTTTCATCAACTTTTGCATTTTAATGTAAACAATCATATTTCGTAATATTTTGGGTCAGAAACATGTCATAGTACTATATTATGTCTAAATATGTGAAAAGAATCAAATTGGAGTAGGTCGGGCAACTGATTATATGAGTTTGTTAGAAAAACCACTTTCCTTTGCTTCTAGCGCCTTCTCGTTCGCTCTGTAGCGTTTTGAGCGGATAAAGAGCACAAGTGTGCATGGGGACACTGGATGAATGGGAATTAGTTTTGTTATTGCACTTTTGATGAAAACAGACTTTCTAGACATAAAATGTCACTTTTTTCACCTTATCATGCTTTTTCATCAACTTTTGCATTTTAATGTAAACAATCATATTTCGTAATATTTTGGGTCAGAAACATTTCATAGTACTATATTATGTCTAAATATGTGAAAAGAATCAAATTGGAGTAGGTCGGTCAACTGATTATATGAGTTTGTTAGAAAAACCACTTTCCTTTGCTCCTAGCGCCTTCTCGTTCGCTCTATAGCGTTTTGAGCGGTTAAAGAGCACAAGTGTGTAAGGAGACACGGGATGAATGCGAACTACTTTTGTTATTGTACTTTTGATGAAAACTGACTTTCTAGACATAAAATGTCACTTTTTTGACCTTATCATACTTTTTCATCAACTTTTACATTTTAATGTAAACAATCATATTTCGTAATATTTTGGGTCAGAAACATTTCATAGTACTATATTATGTCTAACTATGTGAAAAAAATCAAATTGGAGTAGGTCAGACAAATGATTATATGAGTTTGTTAGAAAAACCACTTTCCTTTGCTCCTAGCGCCTTCTCGTTCGCTCTATAGCGTTTTGAGCGGATAAAGAGCACAAGTGTGTAAGGAGACACAGGATGAATGCGAACTACTTTTGTTATTGTACTTTTGATGAAAACTGACTTTCTAGACATAAAATGTCACTTTTTTGACCTTATCATACTTTTTCATCAACTTTTGCATTTTAATGTAAACAATCATATTTCGTAATATTTTGGGTCAGAAACATCTCTTAGTACTATATTATGTCTAACTATGTGAAAAAAATCAAATTGGAGTAGGTCGGGCAACTGATTATATGAGTTTGTTAGAAAAACCACTTTCCTTTGCTCCTAGCGCCTTCTCGTTCGCTCTATAGCGTTTTGAGCGGTTAAAGAGCACAAGTGTGTAAGGAGACACAGGATGAATGCGAACTACTTTTGTTATTGTACTTTTGATGAAAACTGACTTTCTAGACATAAAATGTCACTTTTTTGACCTTATCATACTTTTTCATCAACTTTTGCATTTTAATGTAAACAATCATATTTCGTAATATTTTGGGTCAGAAACATTTCATAGTACTATATTATGTCTAACTATGTGAAAAAAATCAAATTGGAGTAGGTCACACAACTGATTATATGAGTTTGTTAGAAAAACCACTTTCCTTTGCTCCTAGCGCCTTCTCGTTCGCTCTATAGCGTTTTGAGCGGTTAAAGAGCACAAGTGTGTAAGGAGACACAGGATGAATGCGAACTACTTTTGTTATTGTACTTTTGATGAAAACTGACTTTCTAGACATAAAATGTCACTTTTTTGACCTTATCATACTTTTTCATCAACTTTTGCATTTTAATGTAAACAGTCATATTTCGTAATATTTTGGGTCAGAAACATTTCATAGTACTATATTATGTCTAACTTTGTGAAAAAAATCAAATTGGAGTAGGTCAGACAACTGATTATATGAGTTTGTTAGAAAAACCACTTTCCTTTGCTCCTAGCGCCTTCTCGTTCGGTCTATAGCGTTTTGAGCGGATAAAGAGCACAAGTGTGTAAGGAGACACAGGATGAATGCGAACTACTTTTTTTATTGTACTTTTGATGAAAACTGACTTTCTAGACATAAAATGTCACTTTTTTGACCTTATCATACTTTTTCATCAACTTTTGCATTTTAATGTAAACAATCATATTTCGTAATATTTTGGGTCAGAAACATCTCTTAGTACTATATTATGTCTAACTATGTGAAAAAAATCAAATTGGAGTAGGTCAGACAAATGATTATATGAGTTTGTTAGAAAAACCACTTTCCTTTGCTCCTAGCGCCTTCTCGTTCGCTCTATAGCATTTTGAGCGGTTAAAGAGCACAAGTGTGTAAGGAGACACAGGATGAATGCGAACTACTTTTGTTATTATACTTTTGATGAAAACTGACTTTCTAGACATAAAATGTCACTTTATTCACCTTTTCATACTTTTTCATCAACTTTTGCATTTTAATGTAAACAATCATATTTCGTAATATTTTGGGTCAGAAACATCTCTTAGTACTATATTATGTCTAACTATGTGAAAAAAATCAAATTGGAGTAGGTCGGGCAACTGATTATATGAGTTTGTTAGAAAAACCACTTTCCTTTGCTCCTAGCGCCTTCTCGTTCGCTCTATAGCGTTTTGAGCGGTTAAAGAGCACAAGTGTGTAAGGAGACACAGGATGAATGCGAACTACTTTTGTTATTGTACTTTTGATGAAAACTGACTTTCTAGACATAAAATGTCACTTTTTTGACCTTATCATACTTTTTCATCAACTTTTACATTTTAATGTAAACAGTCATATTTCGTAATATTTTGGGTCAGAAACATTTCATAGTACTATATTATGTCTAACTATGTGAAAAAAATCAAATTGGAGTAGGTCAGACAACTGATTATATGAGTTTGTTAGAAAAACCACTTTCCTTTGCTCCTAGCGCCTTCTCGTTCGGTCTATAGCGTTTTGAGCGGTTAAAGAGCACAAGTGTGTAAGGAGACACAGGATGAATGCGAACTACTTTTGTTATTGTACTTTTGATGAAAACTGACTTTCTAGACATAAAATGTCACTTTTTTGACCTTATCATACTTTTTCATCAACTTTTGCATTTTAATGTAAACAATCATATTTCGTAATATTTTGGGTCAGAAACATCTCTTAGTACTATATTATGTCTAACTATGTGAAAAAAATCAAATTGGAGTAGGTCAGACAAATGATTATATGAGTTTGTTAGAAAAACCACTTTCCTTTGCTCCTAGCGCCTTCTCGTTCGCTCTATAGCGTTTTGAGCGGTTAAAGAGCACAAGTGTGTAAGGAGACACAGGATGAATGCGAACTACTTTTGTTATTATACTTTTGATGAAAACTGACTTTCTAGACATAAAATGTCACTTTATTCACCTTTTCATACTTTTTCATCAACTTTTGCATTTTAATGTAAACAATCATATTTCGTAATATTTTGGGTCAGAAACATCTCTTAGTACTATATTATGTCTAACTATGTGAAAAAAATCAAATTGGAGTAGGTCGGGCAACTGATTATATGAGTTTGTTAGAAAAACCACTTTCCTTTGCTCCTAGCGCCTTCTCGTTCGCTCTATAGCGTTTTGAGCGGTTAAAGAGCACAAGTGTGTAAGGAGACACAGGATGAATGCGAACTACTTTTGTTATTGTACTTTTGATGAAAACTGACTTTCTAGACATAAAATGTCACTTTTTTGACCTTATCATACTTTTTCATCAACTTTTACATTTTAATGTAAACAATCATATTTCGTAATATTTTGGGTCAGAAACATTTCATAGTACTATATTATGTCTAACTATGTGAAAAAAATCAAATTGGAGTAGGTCAGACAACTGATTATATGAGTTTGTTAGAAAAACCACTTTCCTTTGCTCCTAGCGCCTTCTCGTTCGGTCTATAGCGTTTTGAGCGGTTAAAGAGCACAAGTGTGTAAGGAGACACAGGATGAATGCGAACTACTTTTGTTATTGTACTTTTGATGAAAACTGACTTTCTAGACATAAAATGTCACTTTTTTGACCTTATCATACTTTTTCATCAACTTTTTCATTTTAATGTAAACAATCATATTTCGTAATATTTTGGGTCAGAAACATCTCTTAGTACTATATTATGTCTAACTATGTGAAAAAAATCAAATTGGAGTAGGTCAGACAAATGATTATATGAGTTTGTTAGAAAAACCACTTTCCTTTGCTCCTAGCGCCTTCTCGTTCGCTCTATAGCGTTTTGAGCGGATAAACAGCACAAGTGTGTAAGGAGACACAGGATGAATGCGAACTACTTTTGTTATTATACTTTTGATGAAAACTGACTTTCTAGACATAAAATGTCACTTTATTCACCTTTTCATACTTTTTCATCAACTTTTGCATTTTAATGTAAACAATCATATTTCGTAATATTTTGGGTCAGAAACATCTCTTAGTACTATATTATGTCTAACTATGTGAAAAAAATCAAATTGGAGTAGGTCGGGCAACTGATTATATGAGTTTGTTAGAAAAACCACTTTCCTTAGCTCCTAGCGCCTTCTCGTTCGCTCTATAGCGTTTTGAGCGGTTAAAGAGCACAAGTGTGTAAGGAGACACAGGATGAATGCGAACTACTTTTGTTATTGTACTTTTGATGAAAACTGACTTTCTAGACATAAAATGTCACTTTTTTGACCTTATCATACTTTTTCATCAACTTTTACATTTTAATGTAAACAATCATATTTCGTAATATTTTGGGTCAGAAACATTTCATAGTACTATATTATGTCTAACTATGTGAAAAAAATCAAATTGGAGTAGGTCAGACAACTGATTATATGAGTTTGTTAGAAAAACCACTTTCCTTTGCTCCTAGCGCCTTCTCGTTCGCTCTATAGCGTTTTGAGCGGATAAACAGCACAAGTGTGTAAGGAGACACAGGATGAATGCGAACTACTTTTGTTATTGTACTTTTGATGAAAACTGACTTTCTAGACATAAAATGTCACTTTTTTGACCTTATCATACTTTTTCATCAACTTTTGCATTTTAATGTGAACAATCATATTTCGTAATATTTTGGGTCAGAAACATCTCTTAGTACTATATTATGTCTAACTATGTGAAAAAAATCAAATTGGAGTAGGTCGGGCAACTGATTATATGAGTTTGTTAGAAAAACCACTTTCCTTTGCTCCTAGCGCCTTCTCGTTCGCTCTATAGCGTTTTGAGCGGTTAAAGAGCACAAGTGTGTAAGGAGACACAGGATGAATGCGAACTACTTTTGTTATTGTACTTTTGATGAAAACTGACTTTCTAGACATAAAATGTCACTTTTTTGACCTTATCATACTTTTTCATCAACTTTTGCATTTTAATGTAAACAATCATATTTCGTAATATTTTGGGTCAGAAACATTTCATAGTACTATATTATGTCTAACTATGTGAAAAAAATCAAATTGGAGTAGGTCACACAACTGATTATATGAGTTTGTTAGAAAAACCACTTTCCTTTGCTCCTAGCGCCTTCTCGTTCGGTCTATAGCGTTTTGAGCGGATAAAGAGCACAAGTGTGTAAGGAGACACAGGATGAATGCGAACTACTTTTGTTATTGTACTTTTGATGAAAACTGACTTTCTAGACATAAAATGTCACTTTTTTGACCTTATCATACTTTTTCATCAACTTTTGCATTTTAATGTAAACAATCATATTTCGTAATATTTTGGGTCAGAAACATCTCTTAGTACTATATTATGTCTAACTATGTGAAAAAAATCAAATTGGAGTAGGTCAGACAAATGATTATATGAGTTTGTTAGAAAAACCACTTTCCTTTGCTCCTAGCGCCTTCTCGTTCGCTCTATAGCGTTTTGAGCGGATAAACAGCACAAATGTGTAAGGAGACACAGGATGAATGCGAACTACTTTTGTTATTATACTTTTGATGAAAACTGACTTTCTAGACATAAAATGTCACTTTATTCACCTTTTCATACTTTTTCATCAACTTTTGCATTTTAATGTAAACAATCATATTTCGTAATATTTTGGGTCAGAAACATCTCTTAGTACTATATTATGTCTAACTATGTGAAAAAAATCAAATTGGAGTAGGTCGGGCAACTGATTATATGAGTTTGTTAGAAAAACCACTTTCCTTTGCTCCTAGCGCCTTCTCGTTCGCTCTATAGCGTTTTGAGCGGATAAAGAGCACAAGTGTGTAAGGAGACACAGGATGAATGCGAACTACTTTTGTTATTGTACTTTTGATGAAAACTGACTTTCTAGACATAAAATGTCACTTTTTTGACCTTATCATACTTTTTCATCAACTTTTGCATTTTAATGTAAACAATCATATTTCGTAATATTTTGGGTCAGAAACATCTCTTAGTACTATATTATGTCTAACTATGTGAAAAAAATCAAATTGGAGTAGGTCGGGCAACTGATTATATGAGTTTGTTAGAAAAACCACTTTCCTTTGCTCCTAGCGCCTTCTCGTTCGCTCTATAGCGTTTTGAGCGGTTAAAGAGCACAAGTGTGTAAGGAGACACAGGATGAATGCGAACTACTTTTGTTATTGTACTTTTGATGAAAACTGACTTTCTAGACATAAAATGTCACTTTTTTGACCTTATCATACTTTTTCATCAACTTTTGCATTTTAATGTAAACAATCATATTTCGTAATATTTTGGGTCAGAAACATCTCTTAGTACTATATTATGTCTAACTATGTGAAAAAAATCAAATTGGAGTAGGTCAGACAAATGATTATATGAGTTTGTTAGAAAAACCACTTTCCTTTGCTCCTAGCGCCTTCTCGTTCGCTCTATAGCGTTTTGAGCGGATAAACAGCACAAGTGTGTAAGGAGACACAGGATGAATGCGAACTACTTTTGTTATTATACTTTTGATGAAAACTGACTTTCTAGACATAAAATGTCACTTTATTCACCTTTTCATACTTTTTCATCAACTTTTGCATTTTAATGTAAACAATCATATTTCGTAATATTTTGGGTCAGAAACATCTCTTAGTACTATATTATGTCTAACTATGTGAAAAAAATCAAATTGGAGTCGGTCGGGCAACTGATTATATGAGTTTGTTAGAAAAACCACTTTCCTTTGCTCCTAGCGCCTTCTCGTTCGCTCTATAGCGTTTTGAGCGGTTAAAGAGCACAAGTGTGTAAGGAGACACAGGATGAATGCGAACTACTTTTGTTATTGTACTTTTGATGAAAACTGACTTTCTAGACATAAAATGTCACTTTTTTGACCTTATCATACTTTTTCATCAACTTTTACATTTTAATGTAAACAATCATATTTCGTAATATTTTGGGTCAGAAACATTTCATAGTACTATATTATGTCTAACTTTGTGAAAAAAATCAAATTGGAGTAGGTCAGACAACTGATTATATGAGTTTGTTAGAAAAACCACTTTCCTTTGCTCCTAGCGCCTTCTCGTTCGCTCTATAGCGTTTTGAGCGGATAAACAGCACAAGTGTGTAAGGAGACACAGGATGAATGCGAACTACTTTTGTTATTGTACTTTTGATGAAAACTGACTTTCTAGACATAAAATGTCACTTTTTTGACCTTATCATACTTTTTCATCAACTTTTGCATTTTAATGTAAACAATCATATTTCGTAATATTTTGGGTCAGAAACATCTCTTAGTACTATATTATGTCTAACTATGTGAAAAAAATCAAATTGGAGTAGGTCGGGCAACTGATTAAATGAGTTTGTTAGAAAAACCACTTTCCTTTGCTCCTAGCGCCTTCTCGTTCGCTCTATAGCGTTTTGAGCGGTTAAAGAGCACAAGTGTGTAAGGAGACACAGGATGAATGCGAACTACTTTTGTTATTGTACTTTTGATGAAAACTGACTTTCTAGACATAAAATGTCACTTTTTTGACCTTATCATACTTTTTCATCAACTTTTGCATTTTAATGTAAACAATCATATTTCGTAATATTTTGGGTCAGAAACATTTCATAGTACTATATTATGTCTAACTATGTGAAAAAAATCAAATTGGAGTAGGTCACACAACTGATTATATGAGTTTGTTAGAAAAACCACTTTCCTTTGCTCCTAGCACCTTCTCGTTCGGTCTATAGCGTTTTGAGCGGATAAAGAGCACAAGTGTGTAAGTAGACACAGGATGAATGCGAACTACTTTTGTTATTGTACTTTTGATGAAAACTGACTTTCTAGACATAAAATGTCACTTTTTTGACCTTATCATACTTTTTCATCAACTTTTGCATTTTAATGTAAACAATCATATTTCGTAATATTTTGGGTCAGAAACATCTCTTAGTACTATATTATGTCTAACTATGTGAAAAAAATCAAATTGGAGTAGGTCAGACAAATGATTATATGAGTTTGTTAGAAAAACCACTTTCCTTTGCTCCTAGCGCCTTCTCGTTCGCTCTATAGCGTTTTGAGCGGATAAACAGCACAAGTGTGTAAGGAGACACAGGATGAATGCGAACTACTTTTGTTATTATACTTTTGATGAAAACTGACTTTCTAGACATAAAATGTCACTTTATTCACCTTTTCATACTTTTTCATCAACTTTTGCATTTTAATGTAAACAATCATATTTCGTAATATTTTGGGTCAGAAACATCTCTTAGTACTATATTATGTCTAACTATGTGAAAAAAATCAAATTGGAGTAGGTCGGGCAACTGATTATATGAGTTTGTTAGAAAAACCACTTTCCTTTGCTCCTAGCGCCTTCTCGTTCGCTCTATAGCGTTTTGAGCGGTTAAAGAGCACAAGTGTGTAAGGAGACACAGGATGAATGCGAACTACTTTTGTTATTGTACTTTTGATGAAAACTGACTTTCTAGACATAAAATGTCACTTTTTTGACCTTATCATACTTTTTCATCAACTTTTACATTTTAATGTAAACAATCATATTTCGTAATATTTTGGGTCAGAAACATTTCATAGTACTATATTATGTCTAACTATGTGAAAAAAATCTAATTGGAGTAGGTCAGACAACTGATTATATGAGTTTGTTAGAAAAACCACTTTCCTTTGCTCCTAGCGCCTTCTCGTTCGGTCTATAGCGTTTTGAGCGGAAAAAGAGCACAAGTGTGTAAGGAGACACAGGATGAATGCGAACTACTTTTGTTATTGTACTTTTGATGAAAACTGACTTTCTAGACATAAAATGTCACTTTTTTGACCTTATCATACTTTTTCATCAACTTTTGCATTTTAATGTAAACAATCATATTTCGTAATATTTTGGGTCAGAAACATCTCTTAGTACTATATTATGTCTAACTATGTGAAAAAAATCAAATTGGAGTAGGTCAGACAAATGATTATATGAGTTTGTTAGAAAAACCACTTTCCTTTGCTCCTAGCGCCTTCTCGTTCGCTCTATAGCGTTTTGAGCGGATAAACAGCACAAGTGTGTAAGGAGACACAGG
Organism: Ictalurus punctatus; assembly: GCF_001660625.3. Lineage (NCBI taxonomy): Eukaryota > Metazoa > Chordata > Actinopteri > Siluriformes > Ictaluridae > Ictalurus > Ictalurus punctatus. The sequence continues at coordinate 2,803,699 of NC_030429.2, forward strand.
ATGAATGCGAACTACTTTTGTTATTATACTTTTGATGAAAACTGACTTTCTAGACATAAAATGTCACTTTATTCACCTTTTCATACTTTTTCATCAACTTTTGCATTTTAATGTAAACAATCATATTTCGTAATATTTTGGGTCAGAAACATCTCTTAGTACTATATTATGTCTAACTATGTGAAAAAAATCAAATTGGAGTAGGTCGGGCAACTGATTATATGAGTTTGTTAGAAAAACCACTTTCCTTTGCTCCTAGCGCCTTCTCGTTCGCTCTATAACGTTTTGAGCGGTTAAAGAGCACAAGTGTGTAAGGAGACACAGGATGAATGCGAACTACTTTTGTTATTGTACTTTTGATTAAAACTGACTTTCTAGACATAAAATGTCACTTTTTTGACCTTATCATACTTTTTCATCAACTTTTACATTTTAATGTAAACAATCATATTTCGTAATATTTTGGGTCAGAAACATTTCATAGTACTATATTATGTCTAACTATGTGAAAAAAATCAAATTGGAGTAGGTCAGACAACTGATTATATGAGTTTGTTAGAAAAACCACTTTCCTTTGCTCCTAGCGCCTTCTCGTTCGCTCTATAGCGTTTTGAGCGGATAAAGAGCACAAGTGTGTAAGGAGACACAGGATGAATGCGAACTACTTTTGTTATTGTACTTTTGATTAAAACTGACTTTCTAGACATAAAATGTCACTTTTTTGACCTTATCATACTTTTTCATCAACTTTTGCATTTTAATGTAAACAATCATATTTCGTAATATTTTGGGTCAGAAACATCTCTTAGTACTATATTATGTCTAACTATGTGAAAAAAATCAAATTGGAGTAGGTCGGGCAACTGATTATATGAGTTTGTTAGAAAAACCACTTTCCTTTGCTCCTAGCGCCTTCTCGTTCGCTCTATAGCGTTTTGAGCGGTTAAAGAGCACAAGTGTGTAAGGAGACACAGGATGAATGCGAACTACTTTTGTTATTGTACTTTTGATGAAAACTGACTTTCTAGACATAAAATGTCACTTTTTTGACCTTATCATACTTTTTCATCAACTTTTGCATTTTAATGTAAACAATCATATTTCGTAATATTTTGGGTCAGAAACATTTCATTGTACTATATTATGTCTAACTATGTGAAAAAAATCAAATTGGAGTAGGTCACACAACTGATTATATGAGTTTGTTAGAAAAACCACTTTCCTTTGCTCCTAGCGCCTTCTCGTTCGGTCTATAGCGTTTTGAGCGGATAAAGAGCACAAGTGTGTAAGGAGACACAGGATGAATGCGAACTACTTTTGTTATTGTACTTTTGATGAAAACTGACTTTCTAGACATAAAATGTCACTTTTTTGACCTTATCATACTTTTTCATCAACTTTTGCATTTTAATGTAAACAATCATATTTCGTAATATTTTGGGTCAGAAACATCTCTTAGTACTATATTATGTCTAACTATGTGAAAAAAATCAAATTGGAGTAGGTCGGGCAACTGATTATATGAGTTTGTTAGAAAAACCACTTTCCTTTGCTCCTAGCGCCTTCTCGTTCGCTCTATAGCGTTTTGAGCGGTTAAAGAGCACAAGTGTGTAAGGAGACACAGGATGAATGCGAACTACTTTTGTTATTGTACTTTTGATGAAAACTGACTTTCTAGACATAAAATGTCACTTTTTTGACCTTATCATACTTTTTCATCAACTTTTACATTTTAATGTAAACAATCATATTTCGTAATATTTTGGGTCAGAAACATTTCATAGTACTATATTATGTCTAACTATGTGAAAAAAATCAAATTGGAGTAGGTCAGACAACTGATTATATGAGTTTGTTAGAAAAACCACTTTCCTTTGCTCCTAGCGCCTTCTCGTTCGCTCTATAGCGTTTTGAGCGGATAAAGAGCACATGTGTGTAAGGAGACACAGGATGAATGCGAACTACTTTTGTTATTATACTTTTGATGAAAACTGACTTTCTAGACATAAAATGTCACTTTATTCACCTTTTCATACTTTTTCATCAACTTTTGCATTTTAATGTAAACAATCATATTTCGTAATATTTTGGGTCAGAAACATCTCTTAGTACTATATTATGTCTAACTATGTGAAAAAAATCAAATTGGAGTAGGTCGGGCAACTGATTATATGAGTTTGTTAGAAAAACCACTTTCCTTTGCTCCTAGCGCCTTCTCGTTCGCTCTATAGCGTTTTGAGCGGTTAAAGAGCACAAGTGTGTAAGGAGACACAGGATGAATGCGAACTACTTTTGTTATTGTACTTTTGATGAAAACTGACTTTCTAGACATAAAATGTCACTTTTTTGACCTTATCATACTTTTTCATCAACTTTTACATTTTAATGTAAACAATCATATTTCATAATATTTTGGGTCAGAAACATTTCATAGTACTATATTATGTCTAACTATGTGAAAAAAATCTAATTGGAGTAGGTCAGACAACTGATTATATGAGTTTGTTAGAAAAACCACTTTCCTTTGCTCCTAGCGCCTTCTCGTTCGGTCTATAGCGTTTTGAGCGGAAAAAGAGCACAAGTGTGTAAGGAGACACAGGATGAATGCGAACTACTTTTGTTATTGTACTTTTGATGAAAACTGACTTTCTAGACATAAAATGTCACTTTTTTGACCTTATCATACTTTTTCATCAACTTTTGCATTTTAATGTAAACAATCATATTTCGTAATATTTTGGGTCAGAAACATCTCTTAGTACTATATTATGTCTAACTATGTGAAAAAAATCAAATTGGAGTAGGTCAGACAAATGATTATATGAGTTTGTTAGAAAAACCACTTTCCTTTGCTCCTAGCGCCTTCTCGTTCGCTCTATAGCGTTTTGAGCGGATAAACAGCACAAGTGTGTAAGGAGACACAGGATGAATGCGAACTACTTTTGTTATTATACTTTTGATGAAAACTGACTTTCTAGACATAAAATGTCACTTTATTCACCTTTTCATACTTTTTCATCAACTTTTGCATTTTAATGTAAACAATCATATTTCGTAATATTTTGGGTCAGAAACATCTCTTAGTACTATATTATGTCTAACTATGTGAAAAAAATCAAATTGGAGTAGGTCGGGCAACTGATTATATGAGTTTGTTAGAAAAACCACTTTCCTTTGCTCAAAGCGCCTTCTCGTTCGCTCTATAACGTTTTGAGCGGTTAAAGAGCACAAGTGTGTAAGGAGACACAGGATGAATGCGAACTACTTTTGTTATTGTACTTTTGATGAAAACTGACTTTCTAGACATAAAATGTCACTTTTTTGACCTTATCATACTTTTTCATCAACTTTTACATTTTAATGTAAACAATCATATTTCGTAATATTTTGGGTCAGAAACATTTCATAGTACTATATTATGTCTAACTATGTGAAAAAAATCAAATTGGAGTAGGTCAGACAACTGATTATATGAGTTTGTTAGAAAAACCACTTTCCTTTGCTCATAGCGCCTTCTCGTTCGCTCTATAGCGTTTTGAGCGGATAAAGAGCACAAGTGTGTAAGGAGACACAGGATGAATGCGAACTACTTTTGTTATTGTACTTTTGATTAAAACTGACTTTCTAGACATAAAATGTCACTTTTTTGACCTTATCATACTTTTTCATCAACTTTTGCATTTTAATGTAAACAATCATATTTCGTAATATTTTGGGTCAGAAACATCTCTTAGTACTATATTATGTCTAACTATGTGAAAAAAATCAAATTGGAGTAGGTCGGGCAACTGATTATATGAGTTTGTTAGAAAAACCACTTTCCTTTGCTCCTAGCGCCTTCTCGTTCGCTCTATAGCGTTTTGAGCGGTTAAAGAGCACAAGTGTGTAAGGAGACACAGGATGAATGCGAACTACTTTTGTTATTGTACTTTTGATGAAAACTGACTTTCTAGACATAAAATGTCACTTTTTTGACCTTATCATACTTTTTCATCAACTTTTGCATTTTAATGTAAACAATCATATTTCGTAATATTTTGGGTCAGAAACATTTCATTGTACTATATTATGTCTAACTATGTGAAAAAAATCAAATTGGAGTAGGTCACACAACTGATTATATGAGTTTGTTAGAAAAACCACTTTCCTTTGCTCCTAGCGCCTTCTCGTTCGGTCTATAGCGTTTTGAGCGGATAAAGAGCACAAGTGTGTAAGGAGACACAGGATGAATGCGAACTACTTTTGTTATTGTACTTTTGATGAAAACTGACTTTCTAGACATAAAATGTCACTTTTTTGACCTTATCATACTTTTTCATCAACTTTTGCATTTTAATGTAAACAATCATATTTCGTAATATTTTGGGTCAGAAACATTTCATAGTACTATATTATGTCTAACTATGTGAAAAAAATCAAATTGGAGTAGGTCACACAACTGATTATATGAGTTTGTTAGAAAAACCACTTTCCTTTGCTCCTAGCGCCTTCTCGTTCGGTCTATAGCGTTTTGAGCGGATAAAGAGCACAAGTGTGTAAGGAGACACAGGATGAATGCGAACTACTTTTGTTATTGTACTTTTGATGAAAACTGACTTTCTAGACATAAAATGTCACTTTTTTGACCTTATCATACTTTTTCATCAACTTTTGCATTTTAATGTAAACAATCATATTTCGTAATATTTTGGGTCAGAAACATCTCTTAGTACTATATTACGTCTAACTATGTGAAAAAAATCAAATTGGAGTAGGTCAGACAAATGATTATATGAGTTTGTTAGAAAAACCACTTTCCTTTGCTCCTAGCGCCTTCTCGTTCGCTCTATAGCGTTTTGAGCGGATAAACAGCACAAGTGTGTAAGGAGACACAGGATGAATGCGAACTACTTTTGTTATTATACTTTTGATGAAAACTGACTTTCTAGACATAAAATGTCACTTTATTCACCTTTTCATACTTTTTCATCAACTTTTGCATTTTAATGTAAACAATCATATTTCGTAATATTTTGGGTCAGAAACATCTCTTAGTACTATATTATGTCTAACTATGTGAAAAAAATCAAATTGGAGTAGGTCGGGCAACTGATTATATGAGTTTGTTAGAAAAACCACTTTCCTTTGCTCCTAGCGCCTTCTCGTTCGCTCTATAGCGTTTTGAGCGGTTAAAGAGCACAAGTGTGTAAGGAGACACAGGATGAATGCGAACTACTTTTGTTATTGTACTTTTGATGAAAACTGACTTTCTAGACATAAAATGTCACTTTTTTGACCTTATCATACTTTTTCATCAACTTTTACATTTTAATGTAAACAATCATATTTCGTAATATTTTGGGTCAGAAACATTTCATAGTACTATATTATGTCTAACTATGTGAAAAAAATCAAATTGGAGTAGGTCAGACAACTGATTATATGAGTTTGTTAGAAAAACCACTTTCCTTTGCTCCTAGCGCCTTCTCGTTCGCTCTATAGCGTTTTGAGCGGATAAAGAGCACATGTGTGTAAGGAGACACAGGATGAATGCGAACTACTTTTGTTATTGTACTTTTGATGAAAACTGACTTTCTAGACATAAAATGTCACTTTTTTGACCTTATCATACTTTTTCATCAACTTTTGCATTTTAATGTAAACAATCATATTTCGTAATATTTTGGGTCAGAAACATCTCTTAGTACTATATTATGTCTAACTATGTGAAAAAAATCAAATTGGAGTAGGTCGGGCAACTGATTATATGAGTTTGTTAGAAAAACCACTTTCCTTTGCTCCTAGCGCCTTCTCGTTCGCTCTATAGCGTTTTGAGCGGTTAAAGAGCACAAGTGTGTAAGGAGACACAGGATGAATGCGAACTACTTTTGTTATTGTACTTTTGATGAAAACTGACTTTCTAGACATAAAATGTCACTTTTTTGACCTTATCATACTTTTTCATCAACTTTTGCATTTTAATGTAAACAATCATATTTCGTAATATTTTGGGTCAGAAACATTTCATAGTACTATATTATGTCTAACTATGTGAAAAAAATCAAATTGGAGTAGGTCACACAACTGATTATATGAGTTTGTTAGAAAAACCACTTTCCTTTGCTCCTAGCGCCTTCTCGTTCGGTCTATAGCGTTTTGAGCGGATAAAGAGCACAAGTGTGTAAGGAGACACAGGATGAATGCGAACTACTTTTGTTATTGTACTTTTGATGAAAACTGACTTTCTAGACATAAAATGTCACTTTTTTGACCTTATCATACTTTTTCATCAACTTTTGCATTTTAATGTAAACAATCATATTTCGTAATATTTTGGGTCAGAAACATCTCTTAGTACTATATTATGTCTAACTATGTGAAAAAAATCAAATTGGAGTAGGTCAGACAAATGATTATATGAGTTAGTTAGAAAAACCACTTTCCTTTGCTCCTAGCGCCTTCTCGTTCGCTCTATAGCGTTTTGAGCGGATAAACAGCACAAGTGTGTAAGGAGACACAGGATGAATGCGAACTACTTTTGTTATTGTTCTTTTGATGAAAACTGACTTTCTAGACATAAAATGTCACTTTTTTGACCTTATCATACTTTTTCATCAACTTTTGCATTTTAATGTAAACAATCATATTTTGTAATATTTTGGGTCAGAAACATCTCTTAGTACTATATTATGTCTAACTATGTGAAAAAAATCAAATTGGAGTAGGTCAGACAACTGATTATATGAGTTTGTTAGAAAAACCACTTTCCTTTGCTCCTAGCGCCTTCTCGTTCGCTCTATAGCGTTTTGAGCGGTTAAAGAGCACAAGTGTGTAAGGAGACACAGGATGAATGCGAACTACTTTTGTTATTGTACTTTTGATGAAAACTGACTTTCTAGACATAAAATGTCACTTTTTTGACCTTATCATACTTTTTCATCAACTTTTACATTTTAATGTAAACAATCATATTTCGTAATATTTTGGGTCAGAAACATTTCATAGTACTATATTATGTCTAACTATGTGAAAAAAATCAAATTGGAGTAGGTCAGACAAATGATTATATGAGTTTGTTAGAAAAACCACTTTCCTTTGCTCCTAGCGCCTTCTCGTTCGCTCTATAGCGTTTTGAGCGGATAAAGAGCACAAGTGTGTAAGGAGACACAGGATGAATGCGAACTACTTTTGTTATTGTACTTTTGATGAAAACTGACTTTCTAGACATAAAATGTCACTTTTTTGACCTTATCATACTTTTTCATCAACTTTTGCATTTTAATGTAAACAATCATATTTCGTAATATTTTGGGTCAGAAACATCTCTTAGTACTATATTATGTCTAACTATGTGAAAAAAATCAAATTGGAGTAGGTCGGGCAACTGATTATATGAGTTTGTTAGAAAAACCACTTTCCTTTGCTCCTAGCGCCTTCTCGTTCGCTCTATAGCGTTTTGAGCGGTTAAAGAGCACAAGTGTGTAAGGAGACACAGGATGAATGCGAACTACTTTTGTTATTGTACTTTTGATGAAAACTGACTTTCTAGACATAAAATGTCACTTTTTTGACCTTATCATACTTTTTCATCAACTTTTGCATTTTAATGTAAACAATCATATTTCGTAATATTTTGGGTCAGAAACATTTCATAGTACTATATTATGTCTAACTATGTGAAAAAAATCAAATTGGAGTAGGTCACACAACTGATTATATGAGTTTGTTAGAAAAACCACTTTCCTTTGCTCCTAGCGCCTTCTCGTTCGGTCTATAGCGTTTTGAGCGGATAAAGAGCACAAGTGTGTAAGGAGACACAGGATGAATGCGAACTACTTTTGTTATTGTACTTTTGATGAAAACTGACTTTCTAGACATAAAATGTCACTTTTTTGACCTTATCATACTTTTTCATCAACTTTTGCATTTTAATGTAAACAATCATATTTCGTAATATTTTGGGTCAGAAACATCTCTTAGTACTATATTATGTCTAACTATGTGAAAAAAATCAAATTGGAGTAGGTCAGACAAATGATTATATGAGTTTGTTTGAAAAACCACTTTCCTTTGCTCCTAGCGCCTTCTCGTTCGCTCTATAGCGTTTTGAGCGGATAAACAGCACAAGTGTGTAAGGAGACACAGGATGAATGCGAACTACTTTTGTTATTATACTTTTGATGAAAACTGACTTTCTAGACATAAAATGTCACTTTATTCACCTTTTCATACATTTTCATCAACTTTTGCATTTTAATGTAAACAATCATATTTCGTAATATTTTGGGTCAGAAACATCTCTTAGTACTATATTATGTCTAACTATGTGAAAAAAATCAAATTGGAGTAGGTCGGGCAACTGATTATATGAGTTTGTTAGAAAAACCACTTTCCTTTGCTCCTAGCGCCTTCTCGTTCGCTCTATAGCGTTTTGAGCGGTTAAAGAGCACAAGTGTGTAAGGAGACACAGGATGAATGCGAACTACTTTTGTTATTGTACTTTTGATGAAAACTGACTTTCTAGACATAAAATGTCACTTTTTTGACCTTATCATACTTTTTCATCAACTTTTACATTTTAATGTAAGCAATCATATTTCGTAATATTTTGGGTCAGAAACATTTCATAGTACTATATTATGTCTAACTTTGTGAAAAAAATCAAATTGGAGTAGGTCAGACAACTGATTATATGAGTTTGTTAGAAAAACCACTTTCCTTTGCTCCTAGCGCCTTCTCGTTCGCTCTATAGCGTTTTGAGCGGATAAAGAGCACAAGTGTGTAAGGAGACACAGGATGAATGCGAACTACTTTTGTTATTGTACTTTTGATGAAAACTGACTTTCTAGACATAAAATGTCACTTTTTTGACCTTATCATACTTTTTCATCAACTTTTGCATTTTAATGTAAACAATCATATTTCGTAATATTTTGGGTCAGAAACATCTCTTAGTACTATATTATGTCTAACTATGTGAAAAAAATCAAATTGGAGCAGGTCAGACAAATGATTATATGAGTTTGTTAGAAAAACCACTTTCCTTTGCTCCTAGCGCCTTCTCGTTCGCTCTATAGCGTTTTGAGCGGATAAACAGCACAAGTGTGTAAGGAGACACAGGATGAATGCGAACTACTTTTGTTATTATACTTTTGATGAAAACTGACTTTCTAGACATAAAATGTCACTTTATTCACCTTTTCATACATTTTCATCAACTTTTGCATTTTAATGTAAACAATCATATTTCGTAATATTTTGGGTCAGAAACATCTCTTAGTACTATATTATGTCTAACTATGTGAAAAAAATCAAATTGGAGTAGGTCGGGCAACTGATTATATGAGTTTGTTAGAAAAACCACTTTCCTTTGCTCCTAGCGCCTTCTCGTTCGCTCTATAGCGTTTTGAGCGGTTAAAGAGCACAAGTGTGTAAGGAGACACAGGATGAATGCGAACTACTTTTGTTATTGTACTTTTGATGAAAACTGACTTTCTAGACATAAAATGTCACTTTTTTGACCTTATCATACTTTTTCATCAACTTTTACATTTTAATGTAAGCAATCATATTTCGTAATATTTTGGGTCAGAAACATTTCATAGTACTATATTATGTCTAACTTTGTGAAAAAAATCAAATTGGAGTAGGTCAGACAACTGATTATATGAGTTTGTTAGAAAAACCACTTTCCTTTGCTCCTAGCGCCTTCTCGTTCGCTCTATAGCGTTTTGAGCGGATAAAGAACACAAGTGTGTAAGGAGACACAGGATGAATGCGAACTACTTTTGTTATTGTACTTTTGATGAAAACTGACTTTCTAGACATAAAATGTCACTTTTTTGACCTTATCATACTTTTTCATCAACTTTTGCATTTTAATGTAAACAATCATATTTCGTAATATTTTGGGTCAGAAACATCTCTTAGTACTATATTATGTCTAACTATGTGAAAAAAATCAAATTGGAGCAGGTCAGACAAATGATTATATGAGTTTGTTAGAAAAACCACTTTCCTTTGCTCCTAGCGCCTTCTCGTTCGCTCTATAGCGTTTTGAGCGGATAAAGAGCACAAGTGTGTAAGGAGACACAGGATGAATGCGAACTACTTTTGTTATTATACTTTTGATGAAAACTGACTTTCTAGACATAAAATGTCACTTTATTCACCTTTTCATACTTTTTCATCAACTTTTACATTTTAATGTAAACAATCATATTTCGTAATATTTTGGGTCAGAAACATCTCTTAGTACTATATTATGTCTAACTATGTGAAAAAAATCAAATTGGAGTAGGTCGGGCAACTGATTATATGAGTTTGTTAGAAAAACCACTTTCCTTTGCTCCTAGCGCCTTCTCGTTCGCTCTATAGCGTTTTGAGCGGTTAAAGAGCACAAGTGTGTAAGGAGACACAGGATGAATGCGAACTACTTTTGTTATTGTACTTTTGATGAAAACTGACTTTCTAGACATAAAATGTCACTTTTTTGACCTTATCATACTTTTTCATCAACTTTTACATTTTAATGTAAACAATCATATTTCGTAATATTTTGGGTCAGAAACATTTCATAGTACTATATTATGTCTAACTTTGTGAAAAAAATCAAATTGGAGTAGGTCAGACAACTGATTATATGAGTTTGTTAGAAAAACCACTTTCCTTTGCTCCTAGCGCCTTCTCGTTCGCTCTATAGCGTTTTGAGCGGATAAAGAGCACAAGTGTGTAAGGAGACACAGGATGAATGCGAACTACTTTTGTTATTGTACTTTTGATGAAAACTGACTTTCTAGACATAAAATGTCACTTTTTTGACCTTATCATACTTTTTCATCAACTTTTGCATTTTAATGTAAACAATCATATTTCGTAATATTTTGGGTCAGAAACATCTCTTAGTACTATATTATGTCTAACTATGTGAAAAAAATCAAATTGGAGTAGGTCGGGCAACTGATTATATGAGTTTGTTAGAAAAACCACTTTCCTTTGCTCCTAGCGCCTTCTCGTTCGCTCTATAGCGTTTTGAGCGGTTAAAGAGCACAAGTGTGTAAGGAGACACAGGATGAATGCGAACTACTTTTGTTATTGTACTTTTGATGAAAACTGACTTTCTAGACATAAAATGTCACTTTTTTGACCTTATCATACTTTTTCATCAACTTTTGCATTTTAATGTAAACAATCATATTTCGTAATATTTTGGGTCAGAAACATTTCATAGTACTATATTATGTCTAACTATGTGAAAAAAATCAAATTGGAGTAGGTCACACAACTGATTATATGAGTTTGTTAGAAAAACCACTTTCCTTTGCTCCTAGCGCCTTCTCGTTCGGTCTATAGCGTTTTGAGCGGATAAAGAGCACAAGTGTGTAAGGAGACACAGGATGAATGCGAACTACTTTTGTTATTGTACTTTTGATGAAAACTGACTTTCTAGACATAAAATGTCACTTTTTTGACCTTATCATACTTTTTCATCAACTTTTGCATTTTAATGTAAACAATCATATTTCGTAATATTTTGGGTCAGAAACATCTCTTAGTACTATATTATGTCTAACTATGTGAAAAAAATCAAATTGGAGTAGGTCAGACAAATGATTATATGAGTTTGTTAGAAAAACCACTTTCCTTTGCTCCTAGCGCCTTCTCGTTCGCTCTATAGCGTTTTGAGCGGTTAAAGAGCACAAGTGTGTAAGGAGACACAGGATGAATGCGAACTACTTTTGTTATTGTACTTTTGATGAAAACTGACTTTCTAGACATAAAATGTCACTTTTTTGACCTTATCATACTTTTTCATCAACTTTTACATTTTAATGTAAACAATCATATTTCGTAATATTTTGGGTCAGACACATTTCATAGTACTATATTATGTCTAACTTTGTGAAAAAAATCAAATTGGAGTAGGTCAGACAACTGATTATATGAGTTTGTTAGAAAAACCACTTTCCTTTGCTCCTAGCGCCTTCTCGTTCGCTCTATAGCGTTTTGAGCGGATAAACAGCACAAGTGTGTAAGGAGACACAGGATGAATGCGAACTACTTTTGTTATTGTACTTTTGATGAAAACTGACTTTCTAGACATAAAATGTCACTTTTTTGACCTTATCATACTTTTTCATCAACTTTTGCATTTTAATGTAAACAATCATATTTCGTAATATTTTGGGTCAGAAACATCTCTTAGTACTATATTATGTCTAACTATGTGAAAAAAATCAAATTGGAGTAGGTCGGGCAACTGATTATATGAGTTTGTTAGAAAAACCACTTTCCTTTGCTCCTAGCGCCTTCTCGTTCGCTCTATAGCGTTTTGAGCGGTTAAAGAGCACAAGTGTGTAAGGAGACACAGGATGAATGCGAACTACTTTTGTTATTGTACTTTTGATGAAAACTGACTTTCTAGACATAAAATGTCACTTTTTTGACCTTATCATACTTTTTCATCAACTTTTGCATTTTAATGTAAACAATCATATTTCGTAATATTTTGGGTCAGAAACATTTCATAGTACTATATTATGTCTAACTATGTGAAAAAAATCAAATTGGAGTAGGTCACACAACTGATTATATGAGTTTGTTAGAAAAACCACTTTCCTTTGCTCCTAGCGCCTTCTCGTTCGGTCTATAGCGTTTTGAGCGGATAAAGAGCACAAGTGTGTAAGTAGACACAGGATGAATGCGAACTACTTTTGTTATTGTACTTTTGATGAAAACTGACTTTCTAGACATAAAATGTCACTTTTTTGACCTTATCATACTTTTTCATCAACTTTTGCATTTTAATGTAAACAATCATATTTCGTAATATTTTGGGTCAGAAACATCTCTTAGTACTATATTATGTCTAACTATGTGAAAAAAATCAAATTGGAGTAGGTCAGACAAATGATTATATGAGTTTGTTAGAAAAACCACTTTCCTTTGCTCCTAGCGCCTTCTCGTTCGCTCTATAGCGTTTTGAGCGGATAAACAGCACAAGTGTGTAAGGAGACACAGGATGAATGCGAACTACTTTTGTTATTGTACTTTTGATGAAAACTGACTTTCTAGACATAAAATGTCACTTTTTTGACCTTATCATACTTTTTCATCAACTTTTGCATTTTAATGTAAACAATCATATTTCGTAATATTTTGGGTCAGAAACATCTCTTAGTACTATATTATGTCTAACTATGTGAAAAAAATCAAATTGGAGTAGGTCAGACAAATGATTATATGAGTTTGTTAGAAAAACCACTTTCCTTTGCTCCTAGCGCCTTCTCGTTCGCTCTATAGCGTTTTGAGCGGTTAAAGAGCACAAGTGTGTAAGGAGACACAGGATGAATGCGAACTACTTTTGTTATTGTACTTTTGATGAAAACTGACTTTCTAGACATAAAATGTCACTTTTTTGACCTTATCATACTTTTTCATCAACTTTTACATTTTAATGTAAACAATCATATTTCGTAATATTTTGGGTCAGAAACATTTCATAGTACTATATTATGTCTTACTTTGTGAAAAAAATCAAATTGGAGTAGGTCAGACAACTGATTATATGAGTTTGTTAGAAAAACCACTTTCCTTTGCTCCTAGCGCCTTCTCGTTCGCTCTATAGCGTTTTGAGCGGATAAAGAGCACAAGTGTGTAAGGAGACACAGGATGAATGCGAACTACTTTTGTTATTGTACTTTTGATGAAAACTGACTTTCTAGACATAAAATGTCACTTTTTTGACCTTATCATACTTTTTCATCAACTTTTGCATTTTAATGTAATCAATCATATTTCGTAATATTTTGGGTCAGAAACATCTCTTAGTACTATATTATGTCTAACTATGTGAAAAAAATCAAATTGGAGTAGGTCGGGCAACTGATTATATGAGTTTGTTAGAAAAACCACTTTCCTTTGCTCCTAGCGCCTTCTCGTTCGCTCTATAGCGTTTTGAGCGGTTAAAGAGCACAAGTGTGTAAGGAGACACAGGATGAATGCGAACTACTTTTGTTATTGTACTTTTGATGAAAACTGACTTTCTAGACATAAAATGTCACTTTTTTGACCTTATCATACTTTTTCATCAACTTTTACATTTTAATGTAAACAATCATATTTCGTAATATTTTGGGTCAGAAACATTTCATAGTACTATATTATGTCTAACTTTGTGAAAAAAATCAAATTGGAGTAGGTCAGACAACTGATTATATGAGTTTGTTAGAAAAACCACTTTCCTTTGCTCCTAGCGCCTTCTCGTTCGCTCTATAGCGTTTTGAGCGGATAAAGAGCACAAGTGTGTAAGGAGACACAGGATGAATGCGAACTACTTTTGTTATTGTACTTTTGATGAAAACTGACTTTCTAGACATAAAATGTCACTTTTTTGACCTTATCATACTTTTTCATCAACTTTTGCATTTTAATGTAAACAATCATATTTCGTAATATTTTGGGTCAGAAACATCTCTTAGTACTATATTATGTCTAACTATGTGAAAAAAATCAAATTGGAGTAGGTCAGACAAATGATTATATGAGTTTGTTAGAAAAACCACTTTCCTTTGCTCCTAGCGCCTTCTCGTTCGCTCTATAGCGTTTTGAGCGGTTAAAGAGCACAAGTGTGTAAGGAGACACAGGATGAATGCGAACTACTTTTGTTATTGTACTTTTGATGAAAACTGACTTTCTAGACATAAAATGTCACTTTTTTGACCTTATCATACTTTTTCATCAACTTTTGCATTTTAATGTAAACAATCATATTTCGTAATGTTTTGGGTCAGAAACATTTCATAGTACTATATTATGTCTAACTTTGTGAAAAAAATCAAATTGGAGTAGGTCAGACAACTGATTATATGAGTTTGTTAGAAAAACCACTTTCCTTTGCTCCTAGCGCCTTCTCGTTCGCTCTATAGCGTTTTGAGCGGATAAAGAGCACAAGTGTGTAAGGAGACACAGGATGAATGCGAACTACTTTTGTTATTGTACTTTTGATGAAAACTGACTTTCTAGACATAAAATGTCACTTTTTTGACCTTATCATACTTTTTCATCAACTTTTGCATTTTAATGTAAACAATCATATTTCGTAATATTTTGGGTCAGAAACATCTCTTAGTACTATATTATGTCTAACTATGTGAAAAAAATCAAATTGGAGTAGGTCGGGCAACTGATTATATGAGTTTGTTAGAAAAACCACTTTCCTTTGCTCCTAGCGCCTTCTCGTTCGCTCTATAGCGTTTTGAGCGGTTAAAGAGCACAAGTGTGTAAGGAGACACAGGATGAATGCGAACTACTTTTGTTATTGTACTTTTGATGAAAACTGACTTTCTAGACATAAAATGTCACTTTTTTGACCTTATCATACTTTTTCATCAACTTTTGCATTTTAATGTAAACAATCATATTTCGTAATATTTTGGGTCAGAAACATTTCATAGTACTATATTATGTCTAACTATGTGAAAAAAATCAAATTGGAGTAGGTCACACAACTGATTATATGAGTTTGTTAGAAAAACCACTTTCCTTTGCTCCTAGCGCCTTCTCGTTCGGTCTATAGCGTTTTGAGCGGATAAAGAGCACAAGTGTGTAAGGAGACACAGGATGAATGCGAACTACTTTTGTTATTGTACTTTTGATGAAAACTGACTTTCTAGACATAAAATGTCACTTTTTTGACCTTATCATACTTTTTCATCAACTTTTGCATTTTAATGTAAACAATCATATTTCGTAATATTTTGGGTCAGAAACATCTCTTAGTACTATATTATGTCTAACTATGTGAAAAAAATCAAATTGGAGTAGGTCAGACAAATGATTATATGAGTTTGTTAGAAAAACCACTTTCCTTTGCTCCTAGCGCCTTCTCGTTCGCTCTATAGCGTTTTGAGCGGTTAAAGAGCACAAGTGTGTAAGGAGACACAGGATGAATGCGAACTACTTTTGTTATTGTACTTTTGATGAAAACTGACTTTCTAGACATAAAATGTCACTTTTTTGACCTTATCATACTTTTTCATCAACTTTTACATTTTAATGTAAACAATCATATTTCGTAATATTTTGGGTCAGAAACATCTCTTAGTACTATATTATGTCTAACTATGTGAAAAAAATCAAATTGGAGTAGGTCAGACAAATGATTATATGAGTTTGTTAGAAAAACCACTTTCCTTTGCTCCTAGCGCCTTCTCGTTCGCTCTATAGCGTTTTGAGCGGTTAAAGAGCACAAGTGTGTAAGGAGACACAGGATGAATGCGAACTACTTTTGTTATTGTACTTTTGATGAAAACTGACTTTCTAGACATAAAATGTCACTTTTTTGACCTTATCATACTTTTTCATCAACTTTTACATTTTAATGTAAACAATCATATTTCGTAATATTTTGGGTCAGAAACATTTCATAGTACTATATTATGTCTAACTTTGTGAAAAAAATCAAATTGGAGTAGGTCAGACAACTGATTATATGAGTTTGTTAGAAAAACCACTTTCCTTTGCTCCTAGCGCCTTCTCGTTCGCTCTATAGCGTTTTGAGCGGATAAACAGCACAAGTGTGTAAGGAGACACAGGATGAATGCGAACTACTTTTGTTATTGTACTTTTGATGAAAACTGACTTTCTAGACATAAAATGTCACTTTTTTGACCTTATCATACTTTTTCATCAACTTTTGCATTTTAATGTAAACAATCATATTTCGTAATATTTTGGGTCAGAAACATCTCTTAGTACTATATTATGTCTAACTATGTGAAAAAAATCAAATTGGAGTAGGTCGGGCAACTGATTATATGAGTTTGTTAGAAAAACCACTTTCCTTTGCTCCTAGCGCCTTCTCGTTCGCTCTATAGCGTTTTGAGCGGTTAAAGAGCACAAGTGTGTAAGGAGACACAGGATGAATGCGAACTACTTTTGTTATTGTACTTTTGATGAAAACTGACTTTCTAGACATAAAATGTCACTTTTTTGACCTTATCATACTTTTTCATCAACTTTTGCATTTTAATGTAAACAATCATATTTCGTAATATTTTGGGTCAGAAACATTTCATAGTACTATATTATGTCTAACTATGTGAAAAAAATCAAATTGGAGTAGGTCACACAACTGATTATATGAGTTTGTTAGAAAAACCACTTTCCTTTGCTCCTAGCGCCTTCTCGTTCGGTCTATAGCGTTTTGAGCGGATAAAGAGCACAAGTGTGTAAGTAGACACAGGATGAATGCGAACTACTTTT
This sequence comes from Ictalurus punctatus, assembly GCF_001660625.3. Taxonomy (NCBI): domain Eukaryota; kingdom Metazoa; phylum Chordata; class Actinopteri; order Siluriformes; family Ictaluridae; genus Ictalurus; species Ictalurus punctatus. Next base: position 2,820,943 of record NC_030429.2, read on the forward strand.
GTTATTGTACTTTTGATGAAAACTGACTTTCTAGACATAAAATGTCACTTTTTTGACCTTATCATACTTTTTCATCAACTTTTGCATTTTAATGTAAACAATCATATTTCGTAATATTTTGGGTCAGAAACATCTCTTAGTACTATATTATGTCTAACTATGTGAAAAAAATCAAATTGGAGTAGGTCAGACAAATGATTATATGAGTTTGTTAGAAAAACCACTTTCCTTTGCTCCTAGCGCCTTCTCGTTCGCTCTATAGCGTTTTGAGCGGATAAACAGCACAAGTGTGTAAGGAGACACAGGATGAATGCGAACTACTTTTGTTATTGTACTTTTGATGAAAACTGACTTTCTAGACATAAAATGTCACTTTTTTGACCTTATCATACTTTTTCATCAACTTTTGCATTTTAATGTAAACAATCATATTTCGTAATATTTTGGGTCAGAAACATCTCTTAGTACTATATTATGTCTAACTATGTGAAAAAAATCAAATTGGAGTAGGTCAGACAACTGATTATATGAGTTTGTTAGAAAAACCACTTTCCTTTGCTCCTAGCGCCTTCTCGTTCGCTCTATAGCGTTTTGAGCGGATAAAGAGCACAAGTGTGTAAGGAGACACAGGATGAATGCGAACTACTTTTGTTATTGTACTTTTGATGAAAACTGACTTTCTAGACATAAAATGTCACTTTTTTGACCTTATCATACTTTTTCATCAACTTTTGCATTTTAATGTAATCAATCATATTTCGTAATATTTTGGGTCAGAAACATCTCTTAGTACTATATTATGTCTAACTATGTGAAAAAAATCAAATTGGAGTAGGTCTGTCAACTGATTATATGAGTTTGTTAGAAAAACCACTTTCCTTTGCTCCTAGCGCCTTCTCGTTCGCTCTATAGCGTTTTGAGCGGTTAAAGAGCACAAGTGTGTAAGGAGACACAGGATGAATGCGAACTACTTTTGTTATTGTACTTTTGATGAAAACTGACTTTCTAGACATAAAATGTCACTTTTTTGACCTTATCATACTTTTTCATCAACTTTTACATTTTAATGTAAACAATCATATTTCGTAATATTTTGGGTCAGAAACATTTCATAGTACTATATTATGTCTAACTTTGTGAAAAAAATCAAATTGGAGTAGGTCAGACAACTGATTATATGAGTTTGTTAGAAAAACCACTTTCCTTTGCTCCTAGCGCCTTCTCGTTCGCTCTATAGCGTTTTGAGCGGATAAAGAGCACAAGTGTGTAAGGAGACACAGGATGAATGCGAACTACTTTTGTTATTGTACTTTTGATGAAAACTGACTTTCTAGACATAAAATGTCACTTTTTTGACCTTATCATACTTTTTCATCAACTTTTGCATTTTAATGTAAACAATCATATTTCGTAATATTTTGGGTCAGAAACATCTCTTAGTACTATATTATGTCTAACTATGTGAAAAAAATCAAATTGGAGTAGGTCAGACAAATGATTATATGAGTTTGTTAGAAAAACCACTTTCCTTTGCTCCTAGCGCCTTCTCGTTCGCTCTATAGCGTTTTGAGCGGTTAAAGAGCACAAGTGTGTAAGGAGACACAGGATGAATGCGAACTACTTTTGTTATTGTACTTTTGATGAAAACTGACTTTCTAGACATAAAATGTCACTTTTTTGACCTTATCATACTTTTTCATCAACTTTTGCATTTTAATGTAAACAATCATATTTCGTAATGTTTTGGGTCAGAAACATTTCATAGTACTATATTATGTCTAACTTTGTGAAAAAAATCAAATTGGAGTAGGTCAGACAACTGATTATATGAGTTTGTTAGAAAAACCACTTTCCTTTGCTCCTAGCGCCTTCTCGTTCGCTCTATAGCGTTTTGAGCGGATAAAGAGCACAAGTGTGTAAGGAGACACAGGATGAATGCGAACTACTTTTGTTATTGTACTTTTGATGAAAACTGACTTTCTAGACATAAAATGTCACTTTTTTGACCTTATCATACTTTTTCATCAACTTTTGCATTTTAATGTAAACAATCATATTTCGTAATATTTTGGGTCAGAAACATCTCTTAGTACTATATTATGTCTAACTATGTGAAAAAAATCAAATTGGAGTAGGTCGGGCAACTGATTATATGAGTTTGTTAGAAAAACCACTTTCCTTTGCTCCTAGCGCCTTCTCGTTCGCTCTATAGCGTTTTGAGCGGTTAAAGAGCACAAGTGTGTAAGGAGACACAGGATGAATGCGAACTACTTTTGTTATTGTACTTTTGATGAAAACTGACTTTCTAGACATAAAATGTCACTTTTTTGACCTTATCATACTTTTTCATCAACTTTTACATTTTAATGTAAACAATCATATTTCGTAATATTTTGGGTCAGAAACATTTCATAGTACTATATTATGTCTAACTTTGTGAAAAAAATCAAATTGGAGTAGGTCAGACAACTGATTATATGAGTTTGTTAGAAAAACCACTTTCCTTTGCTCCTAGCGCCTTCTCGTTCGCTCTATAGCGTTTTGAGCGGATAAAGAGCACAAGTGTGTAAGGAGACACAGGATGAATGCGAACTACTTTTGTTATTGTACTTTTGATGAAAACTGACTTTCTAGACATAAAATGTCACTTTTTTGACCTTATCATACTTTTTCATCAACTTTTGCATTTTAATGTAAACAATCATATTTCGTAATATTTTGGGTCAGAAACATCTCTTAGTACTATATTATGTCTAACTATGTGAAAAAAATCAAATTGGAGTAGGTCGGGCAACTGATTATATGAGTTTGTTAGAAAAACCACTTTCCTTTGCTCCTAGCGCCTTCTCGTTCGCTCTATAGCGTTTTGAGCGGTTAAAGAGCACAAGTGTGTAAGGAGACACAGGATGAATGCGAACTACTTTTGTTATTGTACTTTTGATGAAAACTGACTTTCTAGACATAAAATGTCACTTTTTTGACCTTATCATACCTTTTCATCAACTTTTGCATTTTAATGTAAACAATCATATTTCGTAATATTTTGGGTCAGAAACATTTCATAGTACTATATTATGTCTAACTATGTGAAAAAAATCAAATTGGAGTAGGTCACACAACTGATTATATGAGTTTGTTAGAAAAACCACTTTCCTTTGCTCCTAGCGCCTTCTCGTTCGGTCTATAGCGTTTTGAGCGGATAAAGAGCACAAGTGTGTAAGGAGACACAGGATGAATGCGAACTACTTTTGTTATTGTACTTTTGATGAAAACTGACTTTCTAGACATAAAATGTCACTTTTTTGACCTTATCATACTTTTTCATCAACTTTTACATTTTAATGTAAACAATCATATTTCGTAATATTTTGGGTCAGAAACATTTCATAGTACTATATTATGTCTAACTTTGTGAAAAAAATCAAATTGGAGTAGGTCACACAACTGATTATATGAGTTTGTTAGAAAAACCACTTTCCTTTGCTCCTAGCGCCTTCTCGTTCGCTCTATAGCGTTTTGAGCGGATAAAGAGCACAAGTGTGTAAGGAGACACAGGATGAATGCGAACTACTTTTGTTATTGTACTTTTGATGAAAACTGACTTTCTAGACATAAAATGTCACTTTTTTGACCTTATCATACTTTTTCATCAACTTTTGCATTTTAATGTAAACAATCATATTTCGTAATATTTTGGGTCAGAAACATCTCTTAGTACTATATTATGTCTAACTATGTGAAAAAAATCAAATTGGAGTAGGTCGGGCAACTGATTATATGAGTTTGTTAGAAAAACCACTTTCCTTTGCTCCTAGCGCCTTCTCGTTCGCTCTATAGCGTTTTGAGCGGTTAAAGAGCACAAGTGTGTAAGGAGACACAGGATGAATGCGAACTACTTTTGTTATTGTACTTTTGATGAAAACTGACTTTCTAGACATAAAATGTCACTTTTTTGACCTTATCATACTTTTTCATCAACTTTTACATTTTAATGTAAACAATCATATTTCGTAATATTTTGGGTCAGAAACATTTCATAGTACTATATTATGTCTAACTTTGTGAAAAAAATCAAATTGGAGTAGGTCAGACAACTGATTATATGAGTTTGTTAGAAAAACCACTTTCCTTTGCTCCTAGCGCCTTCTCGTTCGCTCTATAGCGTTTTGAGCGGATAAAGAGCACAAGTGTGTAAGGAGACACAGGATGAATGCGAACTACTTTTGTTATTGTACTTTTGATGAAAACTGACTTTCTAGACATAAAATGTCACTTTTTTGACCTTATCATACTTTTTCATCAACTTTTGCATTTTAATGTAAACAATCATATTTCGTAATATTTTGGGTCAGAAACATATCTTAGTACTATATTATGTCTAACTATGTGAAAAAAATCAAATTGGAGTAGGTCGGGCAACTGATTATATGAGTTTGTTAGAAAAACCACTTTCCTTTGCTCCTAGCGCCTTCTCGTTCGCTCTATAGCGTTTTGAGCGGTTAAAGAGCACAAGTGTGTAAGGAGACACAGGATGAATGCGAACTACTTTTGTTATTGTACTTTTGATGAAAACTGACTTTCTAGACATAAAATGTCACTTTTTTGACCTTATCATACTTTTTCATCAACTTTTGCATTTTAATGTAAACAATCATATTTCGTAATATTTTGGGTCAGAAACATTTCATAGTACTATATTATGTCTAACTATGTGAAAAAAATCAAATTGGAGTAGGTCAGACAACTGATTATATGAGTTTGTTAGAAAAACCACTTTCCTTTGCTCCTAGCGCCTTCTCGTTCGCTCTATAGCGTTTTGAGCGGATAAAGAGCACAAGTGTGTAAGGAGACACAGGATGAATGCGAACTACTTTTGTTATTGTACTTTTGATGAAAACTGACTTTCTAGACATAAAATGTCACTTTTTTGACCTTATCATACTTTTTCATCAACTTTTGCATTTTAATGTTAACAATCATATTGCGTAATATTTTGGGTCAGAAACATCTCTTAGTACTATATTATGTCTAACTATGTGAAAAAAATCAAATTGGAGTAGGTCAGACAAATGATTATATGAGTTTGTTAGAAAAACCACTTTCCTTTGCTCCTAGCGCCTTCTCGTTCGCTCTATAGCGTTTTGAGCGGATAAACAGCACAAGTGTGTAAGGAGACACAGGATGAATGCGAACTACTTTTGTTATTATACTTTTGATGAAAACTGACTTTCTAGACATAAAATGTCACTTTATTCACCTTTTCATACTTTTTCATCAACTTTTGCATTTTAATGTAAACAATCATATTTCGTAATATTTTGGGTCAGAAACATCTCTTAGTACTATATTATGTCTAACTATGTGAAAAAAATCAAATTGGAGTAGGTCGGGCAACTGATTATATGAGTTTGTTAGAAAAACCACTTTCCTTTGCTCCTAGCGCCTTCTCGTTCGCTCTATAGCATTTTGAGCGGTTAAAGAGCACAAGTGTGTAAGGAGACACAGGATGAATGCGAACTACTTTTGTTATTGTACTTTTGATGAAAACTGACTTTCTAGACATAAAATGTCACTTTTTTGACCTTATCATACTTTTTCATCAACTTTTGCATTTAATTGTAAACAATCATACTTCGTAATATTTTGGGTCAGAAACATCTCTTAGTACTATATTATGTCTAACTATGTGAAAAAAATCAAATTGGAGTAGGTCGGGCAACTGATTATATGAGTTTGTTAGAAAAACCACTTTCCTTTGCTCCTAGCGCCTTCTCGTTCGCTCTATAGCGTTTTGAGCGGTTAAAGAGCACAAGTGTGTAAGGAGACACAGGATGAATGCGAACTACTTTTGTTATTGTACTTTTGATGAAAACTGACTTTCTAGACATAAAATGTCACTTTTTTGACCTTATCATACTTTTTCATCAACTTTTGCATTTTAATGTAAACAATCATATTTCGTAATATTTTGGGTCAGAAACATTTCATAGTACTATATTATGTCTAACTATGTGAAAAAAATCAAATTGGAGTAGGTCACACAACTGATTATATGAGTTTGTTAGAAAAACCACTTTCCTTTGCTCCTAGCGCCTTCTCGTTCGGTCTATAGCGTTTTGAGCGGATAAAGAGCACAAGTGTGTAAGGAGACACAGGATGAATGCGAACTACTTTTGTTGTTGTACTTTTGATGAAAACTGACTTTCTAGACATAAAATGTCACTTTTTTGACCTTATCATACTTTTTCATCAACTTTTGCATTTTAATGTTAACAATCATATTTCGTAATATTTTGGGTCAGAAACATCTCTTAGTACTATATTATGTCTAACTATGTGAAAAAAATCAAATTGGAGTAGGTCAGACAAATGATTATATGAGTTTGTTAGAAAAACCACTTTCCTTTGCTCCTAGCGCCTTCTCGTTCGCTCTATAGCGTTTTGAGCGGATAAACAGCACAAGTGTGTAAGGAGACACAGGATGAATGCGAACTACTTTTGTTATTATACTTTTGATGAAAACTGACTTTCTAGACATAAAATGTCACTTTATTCACCTTTTCATACTTTTTCATCAACTTTTGCATTTTAATGTAAACAATCATATTTCGTAATATTTTGGGTCAGAAACATCTCTTAGTACTATATTATGTCTAACTATGTGAAAAAAATCAAATTGGAGTAGGTCGGGCAACTGATTATATGAGTTTGTTAGAAAAACCACTTTCCTTTGCTCCTAGCGCCTTCTCGTTCGCTCTATAGCGTTTTGAGCGGTTAAAGAGCACAAGTGTGTAAGGAGACACAGGATGAATGCGAACTACTTTTGTTATTGTACTTTTGATGAAAACTGACTTTCTAGACATAAAATGTCACTTTTTTGACCTTATCATACTTTTTCATCAACTTTTGCATTTTAATGTAAACAATCATATTTCGGAATATTTTGGGTCAGAAACATCTCTTAGTACTATATTATGTCTAACTATGTGAAAAAAATCAAATTGGAGTAGGTCGGGCAACTGATTATATGAGTTTGTTAGAAAAACCACTTTCCTTTGCTCCTAGCGCCTTCTCGTTCGCTCTATAGCGTTTTGAGCGGTTAAAGAGCACAAGTGTGTAAGGAGACACAGGATGAATGCGAACTACTTTTGTTATTGTACTTTTGATGAAAACTGACTTTCTAGACATAAAATGTCACTTTTTTGACCTTATCATACTTTTTCATCAACTTTTGCATTTTAATGTAAACAATCATATTTCGTAATATTTTGGGTCAGAAACATCTCTTAGTACTATATTATGTCTAACTATGTGAAAAAAATCAAATTGGAGTAGGTCAGACAAATGATTATATGAGTTTGTTAGAAAAACCACTTTCCTTTGCTCCTAGCGCCTTCTCGTTCGCTCTATAGCGTTTTGAGCGGATAAACAGCACAAGTGTGTAAGGAGACACAGGATGAATGCGAACTACTTTTGTTATTATACTTTTGATGAAAACTGACTTTCTAGACATAAAATGTCACTTTATTCACCTTTTCATACTTTTTCATCAACTTTTGCATTTTAATGTAAACAATCATATTTCGTAATATTTTGGGTCAGAAACATCTCTTAGTACTATATTATGTCTAACTATGTGAAAAAAATCAAATTGGAGTAGGTCGGGCAACTGATTATATGAGTTTGTTAGAAAAACCACTTTCCTTTGCTCCTAGCGCCTTCTCGTTCGCTCTATAGCGTTTTGAGCGGTTAAAGAGCACAAGTGTGTAAGGAGACACAGGATGAATGCGAACTACTTTTGTTATTGTACTTTTGATGAAAACTGACTTTCTAGACATAAAATGTCACTTTTTTGACCTTATCATACTTTTTCATCAACTTTTGCATTTAATTGTAAACAATCATATTTCGTAATATTTTGGGTCAGAAACATCTCTTAGTACTATATTATGTCTAACTATGTGAAAAAAATCAAATTGGAGTAGGTCGGGCAACTGATTATATGAGTTTGTTAGAAAAACCACTTTCCTTTGCTCCTAGCGCCTTCTCGTTCGCTCTATAGCGTTTTGAGCGGTTAAAGAGCACAAGTGTGTAAGGAGACACAGGATGAATGCGAACTACTTTTGTTATTGTACTTTTGATGAAAACTGACTTTCTAGACATAAAATGTCACTTTTTTGACCTTATCATACTTTTTCATCAACTTTTGCATTTTAATGTAAACAATCATATTTCGTAATATTTTGGGTCAGAAACATTTCATAGTACTATATTATGTCTAACTATGTGAAAAAAATCAAATTGGAGTAGGTCACACAACTGATTATATGAGTTTGTTAGAAAAACCACTTTCCTTTGCTCCTAGCGCCTTCTCGTTCGCTCTATAGCGTTTTGAGCGGATAAAGAGCACAAGTGTGTAAGGAGACACAGGATGAATGCGAACTACTTTTGTTGTTGTACTTTTGATGAAAACTGACTTTCTAGACATAAAATGTCACTTTTTTGACCTTATCATACTTTTTCATCAACTTTTGCATTTTAATGTTAACAATCATATTTCGTAATATTTTGGGTCAGAAACATCTCTTAGTACTATATTATGTCTAACTATGTGAAAAAAATCAAATTGGAGTAGGTCAGACAAATGATTATATGAGTTTGTTAGAAAAACCACTTTCCTTTGCTCCTAGCGCCTTCTCGTTCGCTCTATAGCGTTTTGAGCGGATAAACAGCACAAGTGTGTAAGGAGACACAGGATGAATGCGAACTACTTTTGTTATTATACTTTTGATGAAAACTGACTTTCTAGACATAAAATGTCACTTTATTCACCTTTTCATACTTTTTCATCAACTTTTGCATTTTAATGTAAACAATCATATTTCGTAATATTTTGGGTCAGAAACATCTCTTAGTACTATATTATGTCTAACTATGTGAAAAAAATCAAATTGGAGTAGGTCGGGCAACTGATTATATGAGTTTGTTAGAAAAACCACTTTCCTTTGCTCCTAGCGCCTTCTCGTTCGCTCTATAGCGTTTTGAGCGGTTAAAGAGCACAAGTGTGTAAGGAGACACAGGATGAATGCGAACTACTTTTGTTATTGTACTTTTGATGAAAACTGACTTTCTAGACATAAAATGTCACTTTTTTGACCTTATCATACTTTTTCATCAACTTTTGCATTTTAATGTAAACAATCATATTTCGGAATATTTTGGGTCAGAAACATATCTTAGTACTATATTATGTCTAACTATGTGAAAAAAATCAAATTGGAGTAGGTCGGGCAACTGATTATATGAGTTTGTTAGAAAAACCACTTTCCTTTGCTCCTAGCGCCTTCTCGTTCGCTCTATAGCGTTTTGAGCGGTTAAAGAGCACAAGTGTGTAAGGAGACACAGGATGAATGCGAACTACTTTTGTTATTGTACTTTTGATGAAAACTGACTTTCTAGACATAAAATGTCACTTTTTTGACCTTATCATACTTTTTCATCAACTTTTGCATTTTAATGTAAACAATCATATTTCGTAATATTTTGGGTCAGAAACATTTCATAGTACTATATTATGTCTAACTATGTGAAAAAAATCAAATTGGAGTAGGTCACATAACTGTTTATATGAGTTTGTTAGAAAAACCACTTTCCTTTGCTCCTAGCGCCTTCTCGTTCGGTCTATAGCGTTTTGAGCGGATAAAGAGCACAAGTGTGTAAGGAGACACAGGATGAATGCGAACTACTTTTGTTATTGTACTTTTGATGAAAACTGACTTTCTAGACATAAAATGTCACTTTTTTGACCTTATCATACTTTTTCATCAACTTTTGCATTTTAATGTTAACAATCATATTTCGTAATATTTTGGGTCAGAAACATCTCTTAGTACTATATTATGTCTAACTATGTGAAAAAAATCAAATTGGAGTAGGTCAGACAAATGATTATATGAGTTTGTTAGAAAAACCACTTTCCTTTGCTCCTAGCGCCTTCTCGTTCGCTCTATAGCGTTTTGAGCGGATAAACAGCACAAGTGTGTAAGGAGACACAGGATGAATGCGAACTACTTTTGTTATTATACTTTTGATGAAAACTGACTTTCTAGACATAAAATGTCACTTTATTCACCTTTTCATACTTTTTCATCAACTTTTGCATTTTAATGTAAACAATCATATTTCGTAATATTTTGGGTCAGAAACATCTCTTAGTACTATATTATGTCTAACTATGTGAAAAAAATCAAATTGGAGTAGGTCGGGCAACTGATTATATGAGTTTGTTAGAAAAACCACTTTCCTTTGCTCCTAGCGCCTTCTCGTTCGCTCTATAGCGTTTTGAGCGGTTAAAGAGCACAAGTGTGTAAGGAGACACAGGATGAATGCGAACTACTTTTGTTATTGTACTTTTGATGAAAACTGACTTTCTAGACATAAAATGTCACTTTTTTGACCTTCTCATACTTTTTCATCAACTTTTGCATTTTAATGTAAACAATCATATTTCGTAATATTTTGGGTCAGAAACATCTCTTAGTACTATATTATGTCTAACTATGTGAAAAAAATCAAATTGGAGTAGGTCGGGCAACTGATTATATGACTTTGTTAAAAAAAACCACTTTCCTTTGCTCCTAGCGCCTTCTCGTTCGCTCTATAGCGTTTTGAGCGGATAAAGAGCACAAGTGTGTAAGGGAGACACAGGATGAATGCGAACTACTTTTGTTATTGTACTTTTGATGAAAACTGACTTTCTAGACATAAAATGTCACTTTTTGACCTTATCATACTTTTTCATCAACTTTTGCATTTTAATGTAAACAATCATATTCGTAATATTTTGGGTCAGAAACATTTCATAGTACTATATTATGTCTAACTATGTGAAAAAAATCAAATTGGAGTAGGTCGGGCAACTGATTATATGAGTTTGTTAGAAAAACCACTTTCCTTTGCTCCTAGCGCCTTCTCGTTCGCTCTATAGCGTTTTGAGCGGATAAAGAGCACAAGTGTGTAAGGAGACACAGGATGAATGCGAACTACTTTTGTTATTGTACTTTTGATGAAAACTGACTTCTAGACATAAAATGTCACTTTTTTGACCTTATCATACTTTTCATCAACTTTTGCATTTTAATGTAAACAATCATATTTCGTATATTTTGGGTCAGAAACATTTCATAGTACTATATTATGTCTAACTATGTGAAAAAAAATCAAATTGGAGTAGGTCGGGCACTGATTATATGAGTTTGTTCGAAAAACCACTTTCCTTTGCTCCTAGCGCCTTCTCGTTCGCTCTATAGCGTTTTGAGCGGATAAAGAGCACAAGTGTGTAAGGAGACACAGGATGAATGCGAACTACTTTTGTTATTGTACTTTTGATGAAAACTGACTTTCTAGACATAAAATGTCACTTTTTTGACCTTATCATACTTTTTCATCAACTTTTGCATTTTAATGTAAACAATCATATTTCGTAATATTTTGGGTCAGAAACATTTCATAGTACTATATTATGTCTAACTATGTGAAAAAAATCAAATTGGAGTAGGTCGGGCAACTGATTATATGAGTTTGTTCGAAAAACCACTTTCCTTTGCTCCTAGCGCCTTCTCGTTCGCTCTATAGCGTTTTGAGCGGATAAAGAGCACAAGTGTGTAAGGAGACACAGGATGAATGCGAACTACTTTTGTTATTGTACTTTTGATGAAAACTGACTTTCTAGACATAAAATGTCACTTTTTTGACCTTATCATACTTTTTCATCAACTTTTGCATTTTAATGTAAACAATCATATTTCGTAATATTTTGGGTCAGAAACATTTCATAGTACTATATTATGTCTAACTATGTGAAAAAAAATCAAATTGGAGTAGGTCGGGCAACTGATTATATGAGTTTGTTCGAAAAACCACTTCCTTTGCTCCTAGCGCCTTCTCGTTCGCTCTATAGCGTTTGAGCGGATAAAGAGCACAAGTGTGTAAGGAGACACAGGATGAATGCGAACTACTTTTGTTATTGTACTTTTGATGAAAACTGACTTTCTAGACATAAAATGTCACTTTTTTGACCTTATCATACTTTTTCATCAACTTTTGCATTTTAATGTAAACAATCATATTTCGTAATATTTTGGGTCAGAAACATTTCATAGTACTATATTATGTCTAACTATGTGAAAAAAATCAAATTGGAGTAGGTCGGGCAACTGATTATATGAGTTTGTTCGAAAAACCACTTTCCTTTGCTCCTAGCGCCTTCTCGTTCGCTCTATAGCGTTTTGAGCGGATAAAGAGCACAAGTGTGTAAGGAGACACAGGATGAATGCGAACTACTTTTGTTATTGTACTTTTGATGAAAACTGACTTTCTAGACATAAAATGTCACTTTTTTGACCTTATCATACTTTTTCATCAACTTTTGCATTTTAATGTAAACAATCATATTTCGTAATATTTTGGGTCAGAAACATTTCATAGTACTATATTATGTCTAACTATGTGAAAAAAAATCAAATTGGAGTAGGTCGGGCACTGATTATATGAGTTTGTTCGAAAAACCACTTTCCTTTGCTCCTAGCGCCTTCTCGTTCGCTCTATAGCGTTTTGAGCGGATAAAGAGCACAAGTGTGTAAGGAGACACAGGATGAATGCGAACTACTTTTGTTATTGTACTTTTGATGAAAACTGACTTTCTAGACATAAAATGTCACTTTTTTGACCTTATCATACTTTTTCATCAACTTTTGCATTTTAATGTAAACAATCATATTTCGTAATATTTTGGGTCAGAAACATTTCATAGTACTATATTATGTCTAACTATGTGAAAAAAATCAAATTGGAGTAGGTCGGGCAACTGATTATATGAGTTTGTTCGAAAAACCACTTTCCTTTGCTCCTAGCGCCTTCTCGTTCGCTCTATAGCGTTTTGAGCGGATAAAGAGCACAAGTGTGTAAGGAGACACAGGATGAATGCGAACTACTTTTGTTATTGTACTTTTGATGAAAACTGACTTTCTAGACATAAAATGTCACTTTTTTGACCTTATCATACTTTTTCATCAACTTTTGCATTTTATGTAAACAATCATATTTCGTAATATTTTGGGTCAGAAAACATTTCATAGTACTATATTATGTCTAACTATGTGAAAAAAATCAAATTGGAGTAGGTCGGGCAACTGATTATATGAGTTTGTTCGAAAAACCACTTTCCTTTGCTCCTAGCGCCTTCTCGTTCGCTCTATAGCGTTTTGAGCGGATAAAGAGCACAAGTGTGTAAGGAGACACAGGATGAATGCGAACTACTTTTGTTATTGTACTTTTGATGAAAACTGACTTTCTAGACATAAAATGTCACTTTTTTGACCTTATCATACTTTTTCATCAACTTTTGCATTTTAATGTAAACAATCATATTTCGTAATATTTGGGTCAGAAACATTTCATAGTACTATATTATGTCTAACTATGTGAAAAAAAATCAAATTGGAGTAGGTCGGGCAACTGATTATATGAGTTTGTTCGAAAAAACCACTTTCCTTTGCTCCTAGCGCCTTCTCGTTCGCTCTATAGCGTTTTGAGCGGATAAAGAGCACAAGTGTGTAAGGAGACACAGGATGAATGCGAACTACTTTTGTTATTGTACTTTTGATGAAAACTGACTTTCTAGACATAAAATGTCACTTTTTTGACCTTATCATACTTTTTCATCAACTTTTGCATTTTAATGTAAACAATCATATTTCGTAATATTTTGGGTCAGAAACATTTCATAGTACTATATTATGTCTAACTATGTGAAAAAAATCAAATTGGAGTAGGTCGGGCAACTGATTATATGAGTTTGTTCGAAAAACCACTTTCCTTTGCTCCTAGCGCCTTCTCGTTCGCTCTATAGCGTTTTGAGCGGATAAAGAGCACAAGTGTGTAAGGAGACACAGGATGAATGCGAACTACTTTTGTTATTGTACTTTTGATGAAAACTGACTTTCTAGACATAAAATGTCACTTTTTTGACCTTATCATACTTTTTCATCAACTTTTGCATTTTAATGTAAACAATCATATTTCGTAATATTTTGGGTCAGAAACATTTCATAGTACTATATTATGTCTAACTATGTGAAAAAAATCAAATTGGAGTAGGTCGGGCAACTGATTATATGAGTTTGTTCGAAAAAACCACTTTCCTTTGCTCCTAGCGCCTTCTCGTTCGCTCTATAGCGTTTTGAGCGGATAAAGAGCACAAGTGTGTAAGGAGACACAGGATGAATGCGAACTACTTTTGTTATTGTACTTTTGATGAAAACTGACTTTCTAGACATAAAATGTCACTTTTTTGACCTTATCATACTTTTCATCAACTTTTGCATTTAATGTAAACAATCATATTTCGTAATATTTTGGGTCAGAAACATTTCATAGTACTATATTATGTCTAACTATGTGAAAAAAAATCAAATTGGAGTAGGTCGGGCAACTGATTATATGAGTTTGTTCGAAAAAAACCACTTTCCTTTGCTCCTAGCGCCTTCTCGTTCGCTCTATAGCGTTTTGAGCGGATAAAGAGCACAAGTGTGTAAGGAGACACAGGATGAATGCGAACTACTTTTGTTATTGTACTTTTGATGAAAACTGACTTTCTAGACATAAAATGTCACTTTTTGACCTTATCATACTTTTTCATCAACTTTTGCATTTTAATGTAAACAATCATATTTCGTAATATTTTGGGTCAGAAACATTTCATAGTACTATATTATGTCTAACTATGTGAAAAAAAATCAAATTGGAGTAGGTCGGGCAACTGATTATATGAGTTTGTTCGAAAAACCACTTTCCTTTGCTCCTAGCGCCTTCTCGTTCGCTCTATAGCGTTTTGAGCGGATAAAGAGCACAAGTGTGTAAGGAGACACAGGATGAATGCGAACTACTTTTGTTATTGTACTTTTGATGAAAACTGACTTTCTAGACATAAAATGTCACTTTTTTGACCTTATCATACTTTTTCATCAACTTTTGCATTTTAATGTAAACAATCATATTTCGTAATATTTTGGGTCAGAAACATTTCATAGTACTATATTATGTCTAACTATGTGAAAAAAATCAAATTGGAGTAGGTCGGGCAACTGATTATATGAGTTTGTTCGAAAAAACCACTTTCCTTTGCTCCTAGCGCCTTCTCGTTCGCTCTATAGCGTTTTGAGCGGATAAAGAGCACAAGTGTGTAAGGAGACACAGGATGAATGCGAACTACTTTTGTTATTGTACTTTTGATGAAAACTGACTTTCTAGACATAAAATGTCACTTTTTTGACCTTATCATACTTTTTCATCAACTTTTGCATTTTAATGTAAACAATCATATTTCGTAATATTTTGGGTCAGAAACATTTCATAGTACTATATTATGTCTAACTATGTGAAAAAAAATCAAATTGGAGTAGGTCGGGCAACTGATTATATGAGTTTGTTCGAAAAACCACTTTCCTTTGCTCCTAGCGCCTTCTCGTTCGCTCTATAGCGTTTTGAGCGGATAAAGAGCACAAGTGTGTAAGGAGACACAGGATGAATGCGAACTACTTTTGTTATTGTACTTTTGATGAAAACTGACTTTCTAGACATAAAATGTCACTTTTTTGACCTTATCATACTTTTTCATCAACTTTTGCATTTTAATGTAAACCAATCATATTTCGTAATATTTTGGGTCAGAAACATTTCATAGTACTATATTATGTCTAACTATGTGAAAAAAAATCAAATTGGAGTAGGTCGGGCAACTGATTATATGAGTTTGTTCGAAAACCACTTTCCTTTGCTCCTAGCGCCTTCTCGTTCGCTCTATAGCGTTTTGAGCGGATAAAGAGCACAAGTGTGTAAGGAGACACAGGATGAATGCGAACTACTTTTGTTATTGTACTTTTGATGAAAACTGACTTTCTAGACATAAAATGTCACTTTTTGACCTTATCATACTTTTTCATCAACTTTTGCATTTTAATGTAAACAATCATATTTCGTAATATTTTGGGTCAGAAACATTTCATAGTACTATATTATGTCTAACTATGTGAAAAAAATCAAATTGGAGTAGGTCGGGCAACTGATTATATGAGTTTGTTCGAAAAAACCACTTTCCTTTGCTCCTAGCGCCTTCTCGTTCGCTCTATAGCGTTTTGAGCGGATAAAGAGCACAAGTGTGTAAGGAGACACAGGATGAATGCGAACTACTTTTGTTATTGTACTTTTGATGAAAACTGACTTTCTAGACATAAAATGTCACTTTTTTGACCTTATCATACTTTTTCATCAACTTTTGCATTTTAATGTAAACAATCATATTTCGTAATATTTTGGGTCAGAAACATTTCATAGTACTATATTATGTCTAACTATGTGAAAAAAAATCAAATTGGAGTAGGGTCGGGCAACTGATTATATGAGTTTGTTCGAAAAAACCACTTTCCTTTGCTCCTAGCGCCTTCTCGTTCGCTCTATAGCGTTTTGAGCGGATAAAGAGCACAAGTGTGTAAGGAGACACAGGATGAATGCGAACTACTTTTGTTATTGTACTTTTGATGAAAACTGACTTTCTAGACATAAAATGTCACTTTTTTGACCTTATCATACTTTTTCATCAACTTTTGCATTTTAATGTAAACAATCATATTTCGTAATATTTTGGGTCAGAAACATTTCATAGTACTATATTATGTCTAACTATGTGAAAAAAATCAAATTGGAGTAGGTCGGGCAACTGATTATATGAGTTTGTTCGAAAAACCACTTTCCTTTGCTCCTAGCGCCTTCTCGTTCGCTCTATAGCGTTTTGAGCGGATAAAGAGCACAAGTGTGTAAGGAGACACAGGATGAATGCGAACTACTTTTGTTATTGTACTTTTGATGAAAACTGACTTTCTAGACATAAAATGTCACTTTTTTGACCTTATCATACTTTTTCATCAACTTTTGCATTTTAATGTAAACAATCATATTTCGTAATATTTTGGGTCAGAAACATTCATAGTACTATATTATGTCTAACTATGTGAAAAAAAATCAAATTGGAGTAGGTCGGGCAACTGATTATATGAGTTTGTTCGAAAAACCACTTTCCTTTGCTCCTAGCGCCTTCTCGTTCGCTCTATAGCGTTTTGAGCGGATAAAGAGCACAAGTGTGTAAGGAGACACAGGATGAATGCGAACTACTTTTGTTATTGTACTTTTGATGAAAACTGACTTTCTAGACATAAAATGTCACTTTTTTGACCTTATCATACTTTTTCATCAACTTTTGCATTTTAATGTAAACAATCATATTTCGTAATATTTTGGGTCAGAAACATTTCATAGTACTATATTATGTCTAACTATGTGAAAAAAAATCAAATTGGAGTAGGTCGGGCAACTGATTATATGAGTTTGTTCGAAAAACCACTTTCCTTTGCTCCTAGCGCCTTCTCGTTCGCTCTATAGCGTTTTGAGCGGATAAAGAGCACAAGTGTGTAAGGAGACACAGGATGAATGCGAACTACTTTTGTTATTGTACTTTTGATGAAAACTGACTTTCTAGACATAAAATGTCACTTTTTTGACCTTATCATACTTTTCATCAACTTTTGCATTTTAATGTAAACAATCATATTTCGTAATATTTTGGTCAGAAACATTTCATAGTACTATATTATGTCCTAACTATGTGAAAAAAAAATCAAATTGGAGTAGGTCGGGCAACTGATTATATGAGTTTGTTAGAAAAACCACTTTCCTTTGCTCCTAGCGCCTTCTCGTTCGCTCTATAGCGTTTTGAGCGGATAAAGAGCACAAGTGTGTAAGGAGACACAGGATGAATGCGAACTACTTTTGTTATTGTACTTTTGATGAAAACTGACTTTCTAGACATAAAATGTCACTTTTTTGACCTTATCATACTTTTTCATCAACTTTTGCATTTTAATGTAAACAATCATATTCGTAATATTTTGGGTCAGAAAACATTCATAGTACTATATTATGTCTAACTATGTGAAAAAAAATCAAATTGGAGTAGGTCGGGCAACTGATTATATGAGTTTGTTAGAAAAACCACTTTCCTTTGCTCCTAGCGCCTTCTCGTTCGCTCTATAGCGTTTTGAGCGGATAAAGAGCACAAGTGTGTAAGGAGACACAGGATGAATGCGAACTACTTTTGTTATTGTACTTTTGATGAAAACTGACTTTCTAGACATAAAATGTCACTTTTTTGACCTTATCATACTTTTCATCAACTTTGCATTTTAATGTAAACAATCATATTTCGTAATATTTTGGGTCAGAAACATTTCATAGTACTATATTATGTCTAACTATGTGAAAAAAATCAAATTGGAGTAGGTCGGGCAACTGATTATATGAGTTTGTTCGAAAAACCACTTTCCTTTGCTCCTAGCGCCTTCTCGTTCGCTCTATAGCGTTTTGAGCGGATAAAGAGCACAAGTGTGTAAGGAGACACAGGATGAATGCGAACTACTTTTGTTATTGTACTTTTGATGAAAACTGACTTTCTAGACATAAAATGTCACTTTTTTGACCTTATCATACTTTTTCATCAACTTTTGCATTTTAATGTAAACAATCATATTTCGTAATATTTTGGGTCAGAAACATTTCATAGTACTATATTATGTCTAACTATGTGAAAAAAATCAAATTGGAGTAGGTCGGGCAACTGATTATATGAGTTTGTTAGAAAAACCACTTTCCTTTGCTCCTAGCGCCTTCTCGTTCGCTCTATAGCGTTTTGAGCGGATAAAGAGCACAAGTGTGTAAGGAGACACAGGATGAATGCGAACTACTTTTGTTATTGTACTTTTGATGAAAACTGACTTTCTAGACATAAAATGTCACTTTTTTGACCTTATCATACTTTTTCATCAACTTTTGCATTTTAATGTAAACAATCATATTTCGTAATATTTTGGGTCAGAAACATTTCATAGTACTATATTATGTCTAACTATGTGAAAAAAAAACAAATTGGAGTAGGTCGGGCAACTGATTATATGAGTTTGTTCGAAAAACCACTTTCCTTTGCTCCTAGCGCCTTCTCGTTCGCTCTATAGCGTTTTGAGCGGATAAAGAGCACAAGTGTGTAAGGAGACACAGGATGAATGCGAACTACTTTTGTTATTGTACTTTTGATGAAAACTGACTTTCTAGACATAAAATGTCACTTTTTTGACCTTATCATACTTTTTCATCAACTTTTGCATTTTAATGTAAACAATCATATTTCGTAATATTTTGGGTCAGAAACATTTCATAGTACTATATTATGTCTAACTATGTGAAAAAAATCAAATTGGAGTAGGTCGGGCAACTGATTATATGAGTTTGTTCGAAAAAACCACTTTCCTTTGCTCCTAGCGCCTTCTCGTTCGCTCTATAGCGTTTTGAGCGGATAAAGAGCACAAGTGTGTAAGGAGACACAGGATGAATGCGAACTACTTTTGTTATTGTACTTTTGATGAAAACTGACTTTCTAGACATAAAATGTCACTTTTTTGACCTTATCATACTTTTTCATCAACTTTTGCATTTTAATGTAAACAATCATATTTCGTAATATTTTGGGTCAGAAACATTTCATAGTACTATATTATTGTCTAACTATGTGAAAAAAAATCAAATTGGAGTAGGTCGGGCAACTGATTATATGAGTTTGTTCGAAAAACCACTTTCCTTTGCTCCTAGCGCCTTCTCGTTCGCTCTATAGCGTTTTGAGCGGATAAAGAGCACAAGTGTGTAAGGAGACACAGGATGAATGCGAACTACTTTTGTTATTGTACTTTTGATGAAAACTGACTTTCTAGACATAAAATGTCACTTTTTTGACCTTATCATACTTTTTCATCAACTTTTGCATTTTAATGTAAACAATCATATTTCGTAATATTTTGGGTCAGAAACATTTCATAGTACTATATTATGGCTAACTATGTGAAAAAAATCAAATTGGAGTAGGTCGGGCAACTGATTATATGAGTTTGTTCGAAAAACCACTTTCCTTTGCTCCTAGCGCCTTCTCGTTCGCTCTATAGCGTTTTGAGCGATAAAGAGCACAAGTGTGTAAGGAGACACAGGATGAATGCGAACTACTTTTGTTATTGTACTTTGATGAAAACTGACTTTCTAGACATAAAATGTCACTTTTTGACCTTATCATACTTTTTCATCAACTTTTGCATTTTAATGTAAACAATCATATTTCGTAATATTTTGGGTCAGAAACATTTCATAGTACTATATTATGTCTAACTATGTGAAAAAAAATCAAATTGGAGTAGGTCGGGCAACTGATTATATGAGTTTGTTCGAAAAAACCACTTTCCTTTGCTCCTAGCGCCTTCTCGTTCGCTCTATAGCGTTTGAGCGGATAAAGAGCACAAGTGTGTAAGGAGACACAGGATGAATGCGAACTACTTTTGTTATTGTACTTTTGATGAAAACTGACTTTCTAGACATAAAATGTCACTTTTTTGACCTTATCATACTTTTCATCAACTTTTGCATTTTAATGTAAACAATCATATTTCGTAATATTTTGGGTCAGAAACATTTCATAGTACTATATTATGTCTAACTATGTGAAAAAAATCAAATTGGAGTAGGTCGGGCAACTGATTATATGAGTTTGTTCGAAAAACCACTTTCCTTTGCTCCTAGCGCCTTCTCGTTCGCTCTACTAGCGTTTTGAGCGGATAAAGAGCACAAGTGTGTAAGGAGACACAGGATGAATGCGAACTACTTTTGTTATTGTACTTTTGATGAAAACTGACTTTCTAGACATAAAATGTCACTTTTTTGACCTTATCATACTTTTTCATCAACTTTTGCATTTTAATGTAAACAATCATATTTCGTAATATTTTGGGTCAGAAACATTTCATAGTACTATATTATGTCTAACTATGTGAAAAAAATCAAATTGGAGTAGGTCGGCAACTGATTATATGAGTTTGTTCGAAAAACCACTTTCCTTTGCTCCTAGCGCCTTCTCGTTCGCTCTATAGCGTTTTGAGGCGGATAAAGAGCACAAGTGTGTAAGGAGACACAGGATGAATGCGAACTACTTTGTTATTGTACTTTTTGATGAAAACTGACTTTCTAGACATAAAATGTCACTTTTTTGACCTTATCATACTTTTCATCAACTTTTGCATTTTATGTAACAATCATATTTCGTATATTTTGGGTCAGAAACATTTCATAGTACTATATTATGTCTAACTATGTGAAAAAAATCAAATTGGAGTAGGTCGGGCAACTGATTATATGAGTTTTGTTAGAAAAACCACTTTCCTTTGCTCCTAGCGCCTTCTCGTTCGCTCTATAGCGTTTTGAGCGGATAAAGAGCACAAGTGTGTAAGGAGACACAGGATGAATGGCGAACTACTTTTGTTATTGTACTTTTGATGAAAACTGACTTTCTAGACATAATGTCACTTTTTTGACCTTATCATACTTTTTTCATCACTTTGCATTTTA